>NC_092207.1:100442169-100488744 GCF_043381705.1 Parasteatoda tepidariorum
AAATCGGAACAAACTAGGCTATCTTATATATATATTAAATCTGTTATAACTTCTAAAATGCTAGTCCTATTAACTTGATCTTGGTCTCGTAAGATTCAACGCAAAACACTGCTTAGAAAACAAAAAATTACTAGTTTAGTAAGCAATGTTTTAGTTTCTTCTCTTTGTCTTTCACAATGGTGGTTGGATCTTACGTCTAGGGGAGAAACAGACTTTGGATACCCATAATGGGCCTAACTTATTTTTAAAACAATTTTAAGCTATTCCTTAATTATTTCTGCACTCAAATACATTCAAGAACAGGCCAAATAGACCTTAGTTTCAAAAACCTAAAAAGTGATGCAACCATCATTTCCAGTTGTATTAAAGTAAATTAAGATGCTTCCATAAATTAAAATATTTTCAAAATAAAATCTCCAGTAAGATATGAAAACAGTTAAATATTTTCTTTTTAGCCGAATGAATAGTTAAGAAATCACCTCATTTAAACATAAAACTATCATCGTTTCTTTTTAACCAAAAATTTATGATTAAAAAGCGAAAAGTATCATACCTAACCAAAAACAGCAACAACAAGAAAAGAAAAAACAAATATGAAATCAAAATCTTTAGCTAAACCAGAAGAGATAGTCATGCATTCCTTCTAATTGTCAAATTACTTTTAAATCGTTTATTTCCTTTTAATTTCACTAACAGTATAGTACGGTATCCGATAAAAGCAATTTAGTTACTTCTATCAACCCTATTCAACTGATTGTCAATCGAATTCTTCTTTCTTAAAATTAAAAAAAACGGGTATGATAACAAGATACTATTAAAATTTCCAACAGATAAGACTATCCTACAGCAGTTACGATATCATTCAACTGAATAAAAAATATTATAACTGTTGAAATTTCATACAGCTATAGACCCAGTAATAGTGTGAAAACTTCAGACAGTTGTCAAAATATAACACAATTTGAGAAATTTTTCAGAAATATATCATAAGAAAATGCTATAATGTTACTGTTCAGATAATATTAGATATAATACGTACCAGGAAAATTATGTATACTGCGAAGATAAACAGGAAAAATGAATCTGTACATTCTCTATTTCTCACTGGACCTTCAAAACCATCAGATGAGTCTGGAAAGGACCTTGCATTTTGCTACAGTAACAAGAAAATAACTTAGACAATAAAAAAAAAATTTAATTTCAAAAAAAAAAAAAAAAGTTTATTTATTTAGCTTATTTGAAAAAAAATCATTCTTTAAAATTGACAAAAAATATTAATCCAAGCATTAAATTAGTATTTAATGTAAACATACGTAAAACTTATTCAGGGAGCTATCTACATTTTTGTATCAACAGCAGAGATTTTTGGTGTCCCATACAATAGGATATTATTGAAAAATTAACTTGGGCCACTTTATTTTATATAACTGGCGCTGAACAGCCGACCCAATTCTGAGCTTACTTCTATCGATATTCAACTCCGTAGACTTGTAATTTTGAACCTTATTCAGAAAACAAGGGAACTCCTGGATCGAGCATTGGGAGAAATTAGCCTTCCTATTCTGATGGATCTAATCCGCATTTGCGTTACATGGAGAAGAAAAAACTCAAAAATCTCCAACAGTTAGCTTGACGGAGAGGGGATTCTAACCCACGATCGGGCGACCACAGAGGATATTTTGTGTTAGAACTGTGATCGATGCCAGCCTGGAGCAGAATTCGCATTTATAAGCCAAATCTCGGATTTGAACCTGGGTCACCTCATTGAGAGGAGATCGCTAAAAAAATGTTTAAAACTTAAAACAATTCAATATCATCTCTATATATTTTTATCTCTTTATACATTTATGGCCAAAAACAAAGGCACGAAAACTCTAAATTCTTCTTAAATTGCAATGAATCTGTTTAAGCAATAAGGAAAAAATTTACCTCTACATTGAAACTTGAGTTCTAACTTACTTTTACCGACCCAACCCTTGATGAACTACTGCAACAACAACCCATTCTTCACTCATTTCATACTTGTTAGCCAGCATCACATCATGATTATTATTTCGAAATTCTTGATGTCCTATTTCACGTGACAATTCTAAAAAAGGAAAAGCATAATATCCTTGATGATTTAACTCTTAAATCAAACTCATTTCAAAGTATATTTATTAATCCTATTAAACAAATTGAATTTTCCTAATCAATAAGAAGAAAACTCAACACGGAAATGATTCATTAAGAAATTTGGGTTTAGATCCAATATAAATGCTTAAAGATTGTCCCGTCCTCCGAGACAAGCAATTAATTTTACGGTATATTTATTATAATTAATTATATTAAAATTGAAGTACATATACTTAAATAATTGACATTTAAAGATCACTCATACACGCTTTTTAAACACTTGGGCAATTGAGAAAGCATAATAACAACAGTTGGCGATGAAAATGCAATAAGCAATTTTAACACCACACTGGAGGCTGTGAATTAAGCAAATTATAAGGTTATGTTGCTACTCGTAACTACTATAAAAAATTTGTCAAGAAATCGGGACAAACTAGCCTCTCTGGGTAAGTCTAAAAAACCATGATTTGAGAAAGTGTTGAATGAGAAAAACATGCTGAGGGCTGGAAACCACTACGTTTTTTGCAAAATATTTTTTAAGGTGGTAGAAAATTGAAAACTGAAGTTTTGAGAATTTTTGGTAGTTTAAAAATCTTACCACGAGAGAGCTGAGGAAAAATGACGTTTCATCTGAACTTTTTGAATCATTTACGTGTAGTAGTGAGGAAAATAATTTTAAATGAAATTTCCAAAATAAGGAGTTGCATGCATTAAAATTTAAACATTAGCTACCACTCAAAGAAATTTTCCCTAAAAGCGTAGAAAGACCTGGATGATGACTCTCACGTCACTTTTAATATTATATGTAAAAATGTTATGTTAAAATCGGAGCAGTTAGTAGATGTTGAGTTAACAATGGTTGGCGAACTGTGGTTTGCGAGCTTCAAGTGAAGTTTTTACGATTCGAGAGCTGTATGTATTTCTCGTTGACGCTGCGTGTACGCAACACTTTGTATTGATGTAATAAGTTACCACTTTGAAAACAAGAAATTAAGGAGATAACGTTGAAACTAAATTGAAAATTCACTGGAAACTGGTTGATTTAATGGATTGATAAAGTAACTGCCACCCTAGTTTCAAATAAATAATTTCAGATCAAAATATTTTTTTAATGTTACTTATATATTTTTAAGAACACGAATGTTATTGTCTCACAGAAATAAATTTAAAAATGAAATAACTGACTCACAATTTCCTAATTTTTTTTCTTTTTTTGAGAATAGTGGGAGAATGTGAGAGTTTTAATAGCAAATTTTCAATTCCATCTCAGATAACTTAATTTAGGAGAAAAAATAAAGATCGTTTGATTTTCAAATGTTAAATAAAAATTAATAAATGGTATAAACTATACAGTTTTGAAATAAAAATTTGTAAAAAATTTTAATTCCTCAAAGCAGAAAATACTTTTTCTCGAAAAAATATATTTTGCTTTGCCTTGAATTTAAGGCAAATATTTGACACGTAATTAAAAATCTGAAAAAAACTTATCTCACCTGATTACAAAAGTTCGCAAGAACTGCCATACGTAGTGAATTAAATAAGTAAAAGTAAGACTTATTTCATTGGAGAACAAAATGGCATGAAAACCGTACACTGGGCTTTTTAAGGCAATAATAATCAAATACTCAGAAAAAGAAGAAAAGAAAAAAAACGAAAAATGAAAGGGAGGGGGAAAAAATCCAATATTGAAGATAAAAGTTTACCATCGCTTATCTGTTTAGTACTTTTGAAGTTATCCGGAAATAGAAAAAATGATTTCAAAATATAAATCATATTCCTGACTACAGAATTCGTGACGATTTCGTAACGAAAACGAACATTTATTACTTTATTTTTCGTCTTGGAGTCGGATAACACGCAATGACATCATTTATTTTTTGTTTATTGATTTAATGAATTTTTAATTCCACCCTTTTCTAAGCGATATATTTCATATGACAGGCCGCTGCTTTTTTTTATTTTATCAATCCCATAAACTCATTACTGAATTGTATCTAGCTCCTTATTATGATTTTTAATTTTTGTTAATAATTTTTAATTAATGTAATTTTTAAAAACTATTTTCCTAGTGTAATTTTTATTATGACGGATTTTAAAAAGAAAAGATATCATAATTTTATTATGATATCTTTTCTTTTTAAAAGAAAGAGAAAGAAAAAAAGTAATAAAACGAGATTTTTCTTGTTAGAATGTATATTGCTAAAACAAGATAATTTTGCCTGCAATAATATATTAACAATATGAAATATACATATTTAGATCTGTTGCGAAAGCTCAATACTTTTTCCATGGCTAAAGCGACAGGCAACGTGAAGAAACATTCACTTAGTATTGATAAATATCAACTAACACTACTTTTTTCACTGTTTATCCTTTCGTTGAAGGGAAGAAGTGAGTTCAATTTCCAACTTTCAAGATTATTATTTTTCATAAAAAATAAAAACATACACCGCAAATTTCAATTATTACTTTTTATCTCAGAGAAATAAAATATACCATTCTCCGTCGATTTATTTGTAATATTGAGGTTTCAGTAGTAGTTAACGCAATAAAATACTTAATTAATTTAAACAGTATCCTTTTGACGCAGAATTTTTATGAAATATATTTTTCATACTTTTTTTTCATTATTTTGTATTAATTTAGGTCAAAATAAGGGGAAAATATTCGATTTAGCATTTTAATAATTTATGGTTACGAAATATAGCATGAAACAATGGCATCTTTATCTGCGTTATGGGTAAAATCTTCCAATCACGGCTCACTTCCAGACAATCATTTTTCAAACTTACACTTATTTACTCTCTATCTAAGAAGAAGAACAATTATTCAACACTGAAATTTCTTTCATTTACAAAATCAATGAGTGATGAGTTTTTGAATAGGAGTGTAAAAAAAAAAATTCTTTTCAAACTACTTTTTTTTTGGATTTTATATTGTAGTACAAATATAATTCCGATAATCTAATAGATTTTTTTAGTAACTATTAGAGTCTGTCTTTAACAGTTAAGTACCAAAATATTGTAATTAGAGTGTCAGAAAAAATTATAGAAGAAGGATACCGGTATCCCATCTGCGCCAGAGGGTTAATGTACCGCTATATACAAAATAGAACTTTTTATAGTATTGAAATATGAAGAATTGTCCATTTATTGGTTGAATTATGTATCGCTGTTGAGTTACAGAGTTGGAGATTCTTTGATCGTATTAAGCACATGTTTTCTTATTCCGGATAATTGTCTGAAAACCTATAGTGTCAGGGGAAGGGTGAACATAAGTGTGACATTAGGTCACAGCCTAATTTATAAATACTAATTCTTTTAATTTTGTAATACATTCTTTTATTTTCATCATCTTTCTTTAGCCCCTTAAGCGATAGCGCAATTTGGACATTCTCCCCCTAAAATTCCTTACCAGCTCCTTAAAAGAGCCCCTTTATTTCGAGAAGTTTCCACCCTTTTTTTTCTGAGAATTCCACTGGTCGTCGGCATTCTTTCATCTCCGCGTGTTTGTTGTGTTTCTCAACCGTAACTTTTAACGCATAATCATTTTTTNATTATATATATGTTTACTTAACGCTTTCATACCTTACGGGACATATATGTCCCATCAGACATTTTAAGTAGATTTGCACATTTTAACGTTAGATGTTCACACTACAGTCTTTTGAACTCCTCGCCTTCTACAAGGATGCTTGGCAGAACTTGTAAAACAGTCATGGCAGCATTAAAAAATTCCAGATCAAATTACGGTTAAAAGTAGGAGTGCCGGGTTTTTTTTAATCGTAAAATCCATTTTTACTGAAACATGTTTCGGAATAATAAATATAACATACCATAATTTTTACACTAATAATTACAGTAACAATACTAAATCCCTCTAATCAAATAAATATTATAGTAAAAATGACAGTATGATATTTTACGATAAAAATAGATTTTGCAGATGATGCACTCGAAAGTGCCGGTATTTAATTGCGGAATTTTATCCGGAATTTTTTACAGTGTAGTTTCGAAGTGAGAGGAGATATATGCGAAAGAAAAATAACCAAGCATTTCGGGTGAAAAATAACTGAAATAGAGCTAAAAAGAAGTGAATGCCATTATATAAATATTATTTGTATCTATTTACGTTGTTTTGAATCATAATTTGATTGATTTCGAAAGTTTATCCTTTTATTATCATATGCTTCTGGTGGTTCAACATATGCCCATTCAGAAAGACTAATGGGGCTTCAATGTCCCAGGGCCTAACTGCAAGGAGGGAGTCCACATTTTTAGTAACTTATTTGTAACATTATCTATGGTAGAAAAAATTAGCAAGCAGTTAGATGTCGAAAGAAAAACCTTCTCAATAAATAAATTAGAAATCAGTCTTGAAAGGGTTAAATGGTGTCTTATTACCATCCATTATTAGAAAGAACTAAAACTTCCAAGTTGGCAGTAGGCCTCAAAGCCTACATACATCAAGATAGAAAAGAAAACAAGCTGGTACAAAAACATTTCATTCTAACATTTTTTCGAGAAAATTGAAAATTTCTTTAGCTACCAAGATTTTTTTTTTACAATTTTAGTATAGATAAAAACCGCTTTTACCAGAAGAACCTGAATATGAATCTTAAAAAGTTGCCTTATACCTCAATGATTAGACCAATTATGATTTAAGCATTACCTGCCTGGTGCAACGCAACAAATAACGATTTGAATACCTTGACTGCCCTGCAAAATAAAATCCTTCTTAAGTTAACTGGAACCAGGTGGTTCATCAGAAACAATACCAGCCATAGAGACTTAAACATTTATAGATTTGACTGCTATTTTCATAAGCTCAATACGAATTTTTTCGACAAGGCGATCGATTGTGACGCTGCTGACTTCAATACTATTTTCGACTGCATTAACCTGATAGATGGTGCTAATATTAGACCCATAGCCCACTTTTGTACTTTTAAGACCTTTAAAAGCCATATTTTGCAAACTTCCTTTTTTTACTTTTATTAAATTATATTTTTTAAAACAATTCCTATTATAAATAATTTAAGGCTGTAAAAATTTTATTTGACAATCAAAATAATAAATATGTGAAAAAATTTATTTAAGCATACTGACTTTTAAAGAACGACATGAAGAAATATATATATATATATATATTTATATATATTTCTTTTTTTTGGGGGGGGGGCAAAATATGTGCAATGTATTGAAGAATTCTCCTTCTACATGCTTTTTTCAACCGCAAATTGATGGATTCTGAATTCTACAGAGTATCTTTTACGTTGACGTACTTTTACATTAAATGATTTTTAAAATAAGCAATGGAAGAAAGTAAGTAGTTATTTATTTAACACTTATCGCCACTTTTTTTGTTGACTTGCCACATAACGAGTAGTTACTTTCAGGTCTAATAAAAGGGGTTTGCTGTTAGAATTTTTCTTTAAAAAATATGTGGTAGTTTGCCTGAGAGTGTTTATGAACTAAACTCTTTTAGTTAATCTCCTCCTTTTTTTCGGGGAGGGGGAGCATCTTGTGTTGCGCTTACGAGATTTTTTGTTGCAGGTATCGAATACTGGAATTTACCCAATGAATTTCATTGTAAAGGATATTACAATTTTTTAAAATATTTTCAAATTAAATAATTTAAGCTTCAAATCGATATTCAATGTTTAATAGTTTTAATTTTTTTCTTTTTTGATTGTAAAGTTTAATTTATTTTCTTTTATAATTTCAGCTATAGGTCTTCATCTTCATCAAAATCTACGAAGAAACTGTTTGTCTTCAAATGCAGAATCTTAGAGCCGATTTGATTTTTAGAAAGGCTGCTGGCTACTGTGCAAATGGAAACTGCACACTTTAACGGAACGTTGAGAGTTCTAGGTTCGATCCTTAAAACAAATGAAGCAACCAGAGTGGATGTTCAGCAAGGTCCAACATATATTTGCTATGACGGAAAGTCCTCATGTTTATTTTGGTGTTGAAGTTGGAAAAAAGAGAGAAACCTGTAAAATTCATCCCCGTTTTGTGTGGTACGCACACTTTAACTGTTCCTGAACTTTCATAAAAACTTTTTTAAAAGGATTTAATGACTGCTTGGAAATATAATTTCAAGACTGTATATAATTTCAAGGAAGTATAATTTCAAACTGTATCAAATAGTTCTTAAGTCATGAAAAAAATTATTTTATTTAATAACAATTATGTATAGTTAACTTGTGTTTTACCGAAAGGTTATCGACATTAATTTTAAACAATAAAGGAGATGCATTGCATTTACAATCGAATGAAATTTATTTTATAGTGTGTGTTTTGTTTTTAAATAAAATTATTATGCTGTGAAATTGTAATGTTTATCATGATTTTCCTTAATACTGTGAGGTGTGATTTCTTCTACAACTTTGTAATACATTTTAAAAATTTAAAAAAATTTGATTTGTCAGATATGATATTTGCATTGATAAAATTTTATAAAATGTAAGGTAAGAAAATCTTTTTAGTAGATAGTGCTTAAATGACATGAAACAATTGAATATATTTAAAATTTGGTTATTTTTAATCTTTCGGTATTATATCGGAAGCAATTTTCCTTTAACGCTAATTTTAAAGTCTATCTCAAACTTGTGAGTATTTTAATTATCAACATTGTGTTTAGTATTTTAATTTCGGAAATTTTCACATGATTATTCATTTGAGGCAAAAAGTTTATGCTTTTTTTATTTTTATCATATTTTAAATAATATAATTGTAAAATAATTATCATCGTAAAAAGTTCTTTGACTTAAAGCTGAATAACATTTACATTATGATAAAAATTCTAAATCTATGCTATGAATATTGCTTTCATCTGAAAGGTCTTGTATATATTCTATGTGAAAACATGTGCGATTGCATCTTCTTTTTTTAAAATGTCCCATTTAAGATATTCACCTATGTTTTGTTTGTTTTTACTATGTTCGTAATGCATAATCTCTTATCCGACAAATGCAAGCAACGGTATTGATTGATTTTGAACAAAAATATTGTTATAGCAACGTTCTCAAAAAGTAAATGATAGTTGTCAAATTTTGGATCATTTATACGAGAGGCTACTTATAGTAAAAAAAGATGTTATGCGTTTTCGTCTCATTCTTGTATGAAATTAAATGTTTGTTCAAATTCAAATTTGATAAAATACAATATTTATTATTTCTTTGTTTTCGTAATTTAAATGTTACCTAAATTTTTCGGCTAAAATTATTGGTTAGTACATAGTACCTTTAACTAATTATCGAAACGTTAAAAATTTTTGATGTGATTAAGTAAAATAATTACGAAAAATTATTAGCAAATTTTTTAAACAAAATTAATAAAGACTTTCCTTGTTTCACTCCCTGAAAATATTTCTGCAGGTGCCTTTGAATTTTGTTTCGAGTGTTTTGTAAGTAAATTTTCAGATTCTAAAAGGATGAAGTTACGTAAGTATTTTTCCATTTAATTTCGGTGAAAAAATTTATGCAAGTAAGTAATTTGAATATTTTATTAGTTTTCTTTATAGTCTCAATTTTTAAAAAAAACCCGATTTTACGTTGTCCGTTTCGTACGTTATCCCGCTTCTTGCGTCATTTTCTGCTGATCCGTGAAAATTGCCTATACCGATAATGTTAAAAAATCCCGGATTTTGCGTTACCCCTTTTATGAAAATCCCGGTTGATGCGTTTTTCTGCCAACAGATCAAATTAATTTTTTTTATTCTAAAACTCTCACACAAACTTTTTTCTAGTTTTTTGAACAAGAAAAACTTGCTTTTCAGCTGCATGGAGCAATTCTTGCATTCTTTCTGTTCCATTTGTCAATAGGGGTGTGGGTAACCAGCATAAAAACTACAAAGCATAAAAACTCTAAAACAATTTTTACTTGCAAATGTAAATTAAGAAGCAAATTTGCAAAAAATTGTTAGTATTGAACGAGTTGTAGATGAAATTGTAGCTGAAAACAAAGAGGAAGTGAAGATTACTAATCTTTTCCGTTAATTTAACTGGTAGGTGTCAATTTTTAAAAATATGCATAGATTTTTCTTAATCCCGATTTTACGTTATTCCGCTTCGAGCGTTTTTTTATCTCTAGTCCGACCGAAAACGTAAAATCGGGGTTTCACTGTACTTTTATTTTAATACTTTTAGAAATGAATAATATTGCGATAATTTAATAGAAAAAAAATTGAGGTGAATTTTCACCTCAATTCAAACGTAAATTTGACTTTGCAATTATGTTGTGTGGATTTTCATTATATTATTTCAGAATATAAATAATGAATGGTTGTGAAATTACAAATGGTTTAAGTTACAACTTTTATAAAATAAGTTTTACAAACTAACAAATTCAATTGAGATTTTGATAAAACAAGTTCATTTCTAAAAAAAAAATTAAGATTTTAAAATTAAAGGCTTGAAAATTATTAATGATATGAAATTCGTCAGAAAACCCATTGTATGAAGAAAAGAAGAAAAAAAATATCAATAAAAGAGATAAGGTATTATTTCTTTTATTTGAAAAAATCAAAAAAATCAGCTGAACATTAAATATACTTTGGAGTAAGAGGGAGGAAAATGGATGGTACTGGAATTCGCTAATATAATTTTATTTAGTATTCCTGTATTGCTAAGTAAATAATGCATGGAATGACATTAAAAATAATTATTCTATGTTTTACTGCCTCACAGCATGACAGAAAATTAAGTAAAATTATGTAGCCGAATTATTCTACAACCATCCAAATCTTCCTCTTGCTTACTCCAAAAAATAAAAAGCAACGCAAGATAATATCAGAAAATACAAAATCTAATATTATATAGCATCAAAACTAATGCAAAATAATATTACGGTGAATGCTGGAAATTATTAGTTTGCATAGAATCTAATATTATATAATGCAGAGCAAACAGTGACCTCTTGTATCTTTTTAATATTAGAAGTTGTGCAAGATAATGCTAGATTTTTCTGATGTTGTCAAATATTAGGTGCTACTTGGGTTGTTTTCTATTTGTCACTTTTATAATTCTATTTGTCATATTTATATATTATATTTTTTGTATTTGTCATTGTATATAAACATAATGGTATTTTCATGTTATTATCTAATGAATACCATGGTAAAGTGCCATTTTCTGTTTTCTACTTTTTAGTGTGCCTTTTTGGTTGCAGATATGTAATCAGTTTCTGATATTTTACAGATCCTTATTACAAGATGAATGGGAGAAGGGCCATTTTTAGCCTCAGGTGCCCAGCTACACCAACCAGACCAAACCCGCGAGAAAGTTTGACTCGATATTTTGTCATTTGGGTTCCAGCCATGAAATCAGTTTTTACAGATGCCTACCATCACAAGATGAATGGGGAAAGTGCCACTTTTAGCTTCAGGTACCTAATCAAGAACACTTTCCAGACCAAACCTGGGAGAAATTTAAAAGGTCAGCTGACCAAAATGTGTTACCCTAATTTTGCACAAAGTAAATGATGGATAGGATAAGGTGCCCACATCATGACCACTACTAGACGAAAAAGTAGATATTTTTGAATAGATAGGAGAAAACATAAATGACACGGGAGACTAAAAATGTAGAAAGAATTCATTTTCATTTATAATCTCTTTAACCATTCTATCTACCTACCACGTTTCAAATCATTCATATTTAAAGTAACAACATTCTTTGCATTCAACCTATCCCAGATTGTTCTTTTCTATATTATCCGCTTAGTGTCATTTCTATTATCACATCATGTTTATTATTATCTTGTCGTTAGTTTACTTATATGTAAAGCTTCTTACTCCCCTCTTCCCCTATTCTCATTCAATTTCGATGAAGGAGTTTCCCCCCCCCGTTCCAGGTGCTCCGTATCCTAAATTTAAATCGATAAATTTTTGCTCTCACTTTCAATCTTCTTCTTCTTCTTTATTCTAGCGCAACAGCCCCTTGCAGGCCTTGGCTGCCTCAACAGCTGACAAACGCTAGCGCCTCCTATCCATGACAACTCCCTTCCAATTTCTAATCTTTAGGGTTTTCAAGACATTTTTGATGTCGTTGAGCCACCTAGTAGGGGGTCTGCCTCTGGGACGTGACCCCTCAGGGTTCTTAAAGGGTTCAGGGCTCTTCTCAGGGTTCTCATGGCGCTATTTTCAGGACTTCTCCATAAATGGCCCAGTCATCTCAGCCTATTACTGCGAATTATTTGTGAAATTTGGGCTGCTTGTAGAGACGGCAGAGCTCGAAGTTATTTCTGGTTCACCAGCATCCCTTTTCTTGAATTACGCCAGAGATAGCTCTGAGGATCTTTCTTTCAAAGGTGTCTAGTATCCGCTCTATACCTGAATTTAGGGTCCAAGTTTCACTTCCATAAAGTAGTACAGGGAGTATGATAGCATCTCATAGAGTTTTAACTTTGTTTTTCAGCTGAGAAGATTCGATCTTAGCTGTCTCCTCAGTCCAAAGAAACGCTTATTAACCATTTGGACTCCAATGTTGATTTCTGCTCTAAGTATGTTTTGATCGTTAACAACAGTGCCAAGGTATTTGAATTCTTCAACCCTTTCAAATTTATAACCATTAATACATAAAGGGACACTGTAATTTACAGTTGAGGACGAAAATTCCACGAATTTTGTCTTATCTTCGTTAATAGCAAAGCCAATATTTGTGGCAGCAGCTTCAAGAGCTCGAAAAGCCGCTTTGACATCTCTTTCTGACCTTCCAATTATATCGATGTCATCAGCGTAGGTCAAAACTTGAAGAGACCTATTCCAGAGAGTGCCTCTTCGATCCAATCCACTGTCTCGGATACACTTCTCCAAAGCAATGTCAAAAAGTAAGCAAGCAAGAGAATCACCCTGACGCAAGCCTCTTTCAGAAAGATGGTTTTTAATTTTAATCCTGAAACTCACATTGTTGAGTGTAGCGCCGGTGAGGTTAGCAAGCTTTGCAGGTATACCGAACTCATTCATCGCCTCAAGCAGCTCACTTTCAATAGTAAACTGAAAAACATATGCAAGAAAAAGCTGCTTATTTCAATCACTTTTAATAAAATTTTAAATTTTAATAGTCACCATTTTTGCATTTGTAGTCGCCAGTGGAGATAATAGATTTACTCCTCACGAAAACTAGCTATAAGTGAAATTGTTTTACTTCTTCTACTTTCCGTCTCGCCCCCCTGGTTGGCAACTAAGCAAAGTCCCGTTAAGTGCTGGAGTTTTTAAATGTATTTTTTTAAATATTTAAGTAGATTATGGAGTTATATGTAATATGTAGGAGTTATATGTAATTTTTTTTTCAAATGTATTATTTATTTGTTATTTTAGGATCAATTTTATATTGCTAGCCGCATTTCATTATACTAACTAAATAATATTATAGTTAATCCTTTAAGATTTTCTGTTACAAGTTATTAAAAAAATAAAAGGTTTTGAGTTAAAGTAAAAATCTTTGAAATGAAACTGTTTGCAACTTTGTTACTAAGGCGATAAAAACACATTAGAAATACCATTCTAAATAGGCGAAATAAATGCACGCAATAATATTACAAAGTGATGGCTAGAATTCGAGACTTTTCCTTTTAAAATGGCAGCGCAAGAAAACTTGAAATAGTTTTATTGAAAAAAAAATAAGAAAGCATTGGAAAATATCTAGAAACTATTATTCTTCGTTTAGTAATGAAACAAGTTTATGAATCAAGTGAAACTAACAATGGAACTTTTCTATTACATATCATTTGCTTTAATGTTCATAAAAAATTTGTTTAATAAAAAATAAGCCGTTTAAGAGTTATTTTAACTAAAAAAATTATGTTTTATTAGTTTCTCCAGATGTTAATAAACGGTATACCGTTTATTACTATACCTTACATTAAAAATTAACTATAGTTAGTATATAAGGAACTTAAGATTATTATTTCGTGCTGGCACATCTTTCCAATTCTAAAAATTATTTTAAGTCATTATTTCCTAAATCATAGCTTCCGAATCCTCCATTTTGACAGTTTTTTTTTAAATTTAAAGTAGTAACAAAATCCATATCTATTTATAACCTATATATTCATAACCTATTTATGCCTAGCTCTGAGACTTGAGGTTGTTGAGAATTGTTTTTTCCCATCGTAGTGAACTGAAGCTGCATATATATATATATATATATATATACAGTTGACTCGCGTTATAACGACCCCATCGGGACTGCCCCAATCTGGTCGTTATATCAAATGGTCGCTATATCAAAATGAGCAAATTTCCTTTGAAAATCGGTCACATAATGGTTTTAAACGTCATAATGCATGCATATACTATTTGTGGTATACATGTTATAAACCAAAAAAGGATAGGATGCATACATTAATAAAACATAATGACATTTTAACAATTGAATTACAACTGTTAACAATTAAGAATTTTATTTTAAAGTACAGATTAAAAAACATAGTNATTTGAATAAAAAAATAGAGTTAAAGCGTTAGAACTAGTACATAATTAAAACAGGCAAAATCATATTTAATCATACTAAAAACCTAATCAAAGTTAAGATAAAAATTGGAAATTCATTTTTAAAGTAAATTCAAAATAATAATAAGCTTCAATTCAAAATAATAGCGCAAAAGAATTTAAATTTAAGGCATCAATATAAATTGGTGAGTTTTACAAAACAAATTGACTTAAAAATTCAAAATAATTTATGAGAATCATAAGAATATTTTTGAAATTATGGAGAAAATAAATTTAAAGTAATTAATCTTGTCCTTATAATGCATACAGAGCTCTTAATTTTACATTATAAGCAAAGAAATATTTTATTGTAAGGAAATTAATTTTAAGCGATTAGTTTTTTTTAATTAAGTTTGTAACTTACGAAAATTATACATTTAAAATGCAAGTTATGCACTAATTTTATGCTTCTGTAAATAATTTGAAGAATACAATTTCATTCATTCTCTTACAATTGGAAAACTATTAATTTCAAAGACCAATAGGAATTAAAATGTCGAGAAATTTTCATTAAATTAAGTGAAAGTTTGTTAAAATTAACACATTACATTTGTAAACATTATTTATTTATTTATTTATATTTATTATTTTTATTTTTATTTTTTTTATGAAGTGCAGTGCCAAATTATTTTTATAATGTCAATCATGGAAACACAACAAGGAAATTTGATCAAGGCTCTAAAGTTGTTGAAATGAAGTTTTTAAAGTTCGATTACTCAAAAACTATTTGATCGATTTCATTCAAATTTCGTATTTTTTCTCTTAGAATTCCGCTCTTTATCATGATGTAAAAATTTGTATTTCTTTCAATAAAAAATTTTTCTGACTATTATTAAATAAAATTATAAAAAATATTAAATAGTTATTAAATTTTTTGAGTGGAATCTCAATGGAGAAGTAAGTTTTGTAATTGTGTTCAAACTATTTTCCATTCAGTAAAAAATTTCTCGAGATACGGAGAAAGAAGCAAAAGATAAAATTAATATGAAGAGGTCTAAACTGCTCTTCTGACCAAACTATTGAGATCATATTTCCAAGATGGCAACTGACCCCCTTTCAACCACACACAAAAGGCCTGTACATCATTTAATGACATTTTTATCTGTCTACAATTATCAATTTCATTCTCATTTCACTACAAAAAGTTGTTCTTGAATAGTGCTGAAATTTCCAGCCATGATAATGTTAAAAACCTTTGAATCTGATTTGTAAAGATTATGCTTTTTTTATGCTGGATTTTAAATTAAAAATATTGGATTTTATTAAATATAAATTTTTTGACAGAATTTAGAAATAGTCTATTTCATTGAAACCAACGCTTCGATGAACAACTGTTAACCATTACCACTACTAGTACTTTGTAATAGTTACTTACTCTTTTAACTAGTTTTATTAACTAGTTTTTTCTCCAGAAATGGCAGACGTCATCCATAGCTGCCGATTTTTGCGGGAGATTTAATTTTCTAAGTGTTAACAACACATAAGAATCAAAATTATTTTCTTAGTTTCAAAAAGTTGAATTATAATGATTATGATGACCACTATATATAAATAATTTAAATAAAGATATAACAAACAATATGTTTTTCAAAACAAGAACTGTTGTACAGTTAAAACAATTTCTATTTATAATTGTTAAATCAATTGCTATATCGCTACCATTGCTAGGAGCGTTAACTAGAATGCTTAACAAAAGGCAACTATTTCTATCTAATAATTAATATCTTTTGGTTGGGGGCCATTATCGATTTTTAAGTTACTTTTCGCTTATAAATATATTTTTGGCAAAAACTATTTGAAATATGTTACACACTCGATCTTTTGAGTAGTCCGTTTATGATGATGGAATAGCTTTTATAAATTATTTTACTTAAATATCGAATCGTAAATCACAAGTAATTTCAACAAGTAATTGGTGAATTATAGAAAGCAAAAATCTTTTAAAAATAATAAAATAAGCAACTTTTTCTAGTATATTTCTTTCAGTTTACTATTGAAAGTAAATGCCATATATATATATATATATATATATATATGTGGCATTTACTTTCAATAGTAAACTGAAAGAAATATACTAGAAAAAGTTGCTTATTTTATTATTTTTAAAAGATTTTTGCTTTCTATAATTCACCAATTACTTGTTGAAATTACTTGTGATTTACGATTCGATATTTAAGTAAAATAATTTATAAAAGCTATTCCATCATCATAAACGGACTACTCAAAAGATCGAGTGTGTAACATATTTCAAATAGTTTTTGCCAAAAATATATTTATAAGCGAAAAGTAACTTAAAAATCGATAATGGCCCCCAACCAAAAGATATTAATTATTAGATAGAAATAGTTGCCTTTTGTTAAGCATTCTAGTTAACGCTCCTAGCAATGGTAGCGATATAGCAATTGATTTAACAATTATAAATAGAAATTGTTTTAACTGTACAACAGTTCTTGTTTTGAAAAACATTTTGTTTGTTATATCTTTATTTAAATTATTTATATATAGTGGTCATCATAATCATTATAATTCAACTTTTTGAAACTAAGAAAATAATTTTGATTCTTATGTTTTGTTAACACTTAGAAAATTAAATCTCCCGCAAAAATCGGCAGCTATGGATGACGTCTGCCATTTCTGGAGAAAAAACTAGTTAATAAAACTAGTTAAAAGAGTAAGTAACTATTACAAAGTACTAGTAGTGGTAATGGTTAACAGTTGTTCATCGAAGCGTTGGTTTCAATGAAATAGACTATTTCTAAATTCTGTCAAAAAATTTATATTTAATAAAATCCAATATTTTTAATTTAAAATCCAGCATAAAAAAAGCATAATCTTTACAAATCAGATTCAAAGGTTTTTAACATTATCATGGCTGGAAATTTCAGCACTATTCAAGAACAACTTTTTGTAGTGAAATGAGAATGAAATTGATAATTGTAGACAGATAAAAATGTCATTAAATGATGAACAGGCCTTTTGTGAGTGGTTGAATGGGGGTCAGTTGCCATCTTGGAAATATGATCTCAATAGTTTTGTCAGAAGAGCAGTTTAGACCTCTACATATTAATTTTATCTTTTGCTTCTTTCTCCGTATCTCGAGAAATTTTTTAGTGAATGGAAAATAGTTTGAACACAATTATAAAACTTACTTCTCCATTGAGATTCCACACAAAAAATTTAATAACTATTTAATATTTTTTATAATTTTATTTAATAATAGTCAGAAAAATTTTTAATTGTAAGAAATACAAATTTTTACATCATGATAAAGAACGGAATTCTAAGAGAAAAAATACGAAATTTGAATGAAATCGATCAAATAGTTTCTGAGTAATCGAACTTTAACATCACTTTAACATCGAACTTTAATCGAACATTTCTACAACTTTAGAGCCTTGATCAAATTTCCTTGTTGTGTTTCCATGATTGACATTATAAAAATAATTTGGCACTGCACTTCATAAAAAAAATAAAAATAAAAAAATAAAAATAATAAATATAAATAAACAAATAAATAATGTTTACAAATGTAATGTGTTAATTTTAATACTAAAAGAAAACACAAATAATTAAGATCAAANAACTTACTTCTCCATTGAGATTCCACTCAAAAAATTTAATAACTATTTAATATTTTTTATAATTTTATTTAATAATAGTCAGAAAAATTTTTTATTGAAAGAAATACAAATTTTTACATCATGATAAAGAGCGGAATTCTAAGAGAAAAAATACGAAATTTGAATGAAATCGATCAAATAGTTTTTGAGTAATCGAACTTTAAAAACTTCATTTCAACAACTTTAGAGCCTTGATCAAATTTCCTTGTTGTGTTTCCATGATTGACATTATAAAAATAATTTGGCACTGCACTTCATAAAAAAAATAAAAATAAAAATAATAAATATAAATAAATAAATAAATAATGTTTACAAATGTAATGTGTTAATTTTAACAAACTTTCACTTAATTTAATGAAAATTTCTCGACATTTTAATTCCTATTGGTCTTTGAAATTAATAGTTTTCCAATTGTAAGAGAACTAGAAATTGTATTCTTCAAATTATTTACAGAAGCATAAAATTAGTGCATAACTTGCATTTTAAATGTATAATTTTCATAAGTTACAAACTTAATTAAAAAAAACTAATCGCTTAAAATTAATTTTCTTACAATAAAATATTTCTTTGCTTATAATGTAAAATTAAGAGCTCTGTATGCATTATAAGGACAAGATTAATTACTTTAAATTTATTTTCTCCATAATTTCAAAAATATTCTTATGATTCTCATAAATTATTTTGAATTTTTAAGTCAATTTGTTTTGTAAAACTCACCAATTTATATTGATGCCTTAAATTTAAATTCTTTTGCGCTATTATTTTGAATTGAAGCTTATTATTATTTTGAATTTACTTTAAAAATGAATTTCCAATTTTTATCTTAACTTTGATTAGGTTTTTAGTATGATTAAATATGATTTTGCCTGTTTTAATTATATACTAGTTCTAACGCTTTAACTCTATTTTTTTATTCAAATCAATTATTTATTCAATATTTATTTTTAAAATGATTTATCATTTTTGTAAAAATGTTAACATTGTTTATTTATTTATTCACCTTTAACTCTGCATAACATAATAGAGAGAGAACGATACAATGGTATTCTTTGCTCGACATAATATTCTTCTACATTAAAATGTAAAAACAAATATGATTTCATGTATTTTATTTAATTCATTATTTAGTATCTATTCAAATACTTAAACGACCCTGAACAAAATAATCATCGACACCTTTTATTAGTTTTATTACGATAAAATCAAAGTAAAAACGCATAAGAAGTAAATAAAATTAAGTTTGTAATTTATTTTAATTTAATTAATTTAATTTACTTAATGTAATTCGTTTCTTTCGTGCACTTTATTCCTTTGCACGCATTTTGAATAAAATTATCCATCCACTATTATTTGATCACATTTTAAATTTAGTTTGTGTAATGAGTTTTACTAGTAGTGCGAAAACAGCTTCTGTAAAACAAATCATAAAACTAAATCTCACTCACCAATTTATCTGAAACCGTAGCTGCCAACTCGACACTAAAGAACTTTTTATCATCGTTCAAAACATCATCTCCAGGTGCCGGACAAAATAGCAAATGGGTCGAGTATCGATTCATCGCGGGGAATACCTCTCCCCACTTTTCTATTTTTTTTATTTTATTTCCACGTGATTCACAGACCAATATGAGGGGAGGGGGGGCAAAAGAAAATTTAGGTAGACCAGCTCTCCCGATGGAATATTCAGTTAAATATAACTATCGTCCAGGCAGCCTAAAAATCATGAATATCGGTTTTTGTGACCTATTTTCTTTCTCCGAAACGGTAGTCTTTATAATTAATCTGATCATACTTTCAAGTGGACTTAATGAGATAAGTATTTCCACTTGTATCTCACGTCGTAGAATATATTTTATTTAATCTCAACAGGGAAATGGGGGCATTTCTTTATTGAAAATTTTATTATAAAATGTAAATAATAAAAAAGTTTATGACAGCTGTGCGAAAATTAGAAGTTCTGTCTAACACTAAGAATTATAATAAAAACAAAATGCAATACAGAAAATATAAGTTTCAAGATTCGTGCAACTGTTCTTAAATACGCTTCATCGAAAACACTTTTTACTTTTTTGATACTTTCCATTTACACAAGACCATTAGGTATTTTTTTCTTCAAAGTTAGACAAAATTTTACCCTAACAAAAAGAGTACTGGAATAATTGAAGCTAGAAAACTTCAATATCATAATTGAAACCCATTTTACGTAAACCAGTTTGTTTTAAAATGTGAATTAATAGTACAGTATAAATTTTCGCGAAGGAAAATGACAGCAAAATGGTTTTCAACTGCCATTAATCTTTAATATTATGATTTTTATAAGCGAAAAAATCCCATTCATGCAAAGTATTAGGACAAGAATTCGTGGGTCAGGGTTCATATGATTCTGGAAACGATAAAAAAAATTGGTACTACTATATGATTATAGTAGTGAATTTATTATTGAATCCACTACTTATTTTTTTATTCCAACATCTACTGAATTTCTGTAGTTTCAAAAATTATTTTTCCTAGTGCTAGAAAAGTAATATGTCAATAAATTACAATTTAAATGAATTTTGTTCACCACTGGACATAAATAAATTGAACAAATATAAAAAGCCTCTGATAGTTCATGTACTTAAGATCTGATAAAAGTTCTATTTCTTTAAAATTTTCTGTTTTAGTTCGGTGCCTCTGGAAAAACTATTCCTCAAAAAAATCAAATGCTGGAGGCAGTTTTATGAAAATGCCATGAAGAAAAAAATTAAAATTTTATTTTATAGAATTTTTTTATTGTATTAAAATAGTGAAAATGAGTGAGTTAGGTAGTTTTATTTATTAAGAAAGTTTACTGACCGCAAAGTAAGTACAGTTTATTTTTTACTCCGTGTGTTCCATCCCAGTGATGTCCAGATTTCATTCCAACTTGTTCTTTTTTCATCCCATTTTATTATTCCAGTTTGTTTGTTATTTGATTCCTGCAGATTTAAAGAGTCCGAAACGGTTATATAGTAATACATTAGAGATCTAAGCCCCACATATTTATGAAAACGAATACATCATACTTTGTACCAATGCCTTTTTTGAGAGAAAATATTAATACTATGAAATAAAAACTATTTGAAAAGGCTTTTCCGATCAATATTTGTCTCATGTGTGTGCTTTTAATTAATAAATAATACATTTAATAAAAACTGTAACGGACAATTAAAATTGCAGGGCCAAAAGATTAAGACATTTATTGGGCTGTGTTTTTTTTTAATTTTTTTTTTAAACAAAGCCCTTTTTCTTTTCTGTACTCAAATTAATTTGTGCTTTACTCATAGAAGCAATATACCGACTAGTTTGGGTTAGTTCAATGAAATGATAGAAATAAAGCTGAAATGATTGAGAAAACTGGCTATACTTTCATTATAAATTAAACTAAAACATTTGAAGAGTAAGGTTTTATATAAAAATAATGCATGTAAATCAATTCTATGATCGATCATAAATCTTTTACAAGACATCAAAATAAAGTTAATCTTTTAAAAACTAATGCTTTTTCTTATATAAATAAAAATATTAAGCGGCTTTAATATCTTCTTCTCAAATTAAAGCAATCTAAATAAAGTATACTTCAATTTCAAGCAACGATCTTTAATAGGTCTTGATCTTAGATTGCTTAAAAGTTTGAAAACGCTTGAAAAAATAGCATTAGAGAAAAAAAGCTTTAAATTTCAGGATCATTTTAATTATACTTTAACTCAATATCTTTATTTCACTGAAAGAAGGGTTTTTTTTTAATTTTTCAGAAATGTGTCAAAATAGTTCCGAAAACAAATAGTAGTCAAATTTGAAAACCCTATGTATTCGAGATTGTAAAAGAATACACTCTTTTTCGAGCAAAATCACAGCCTCAAAAGTGATGTGAGGAGAGAAATGTGTGAAAGATGTTCGTTGTCTGGTGGCAGTATTGGAATCAAACGGTCCTTTTGATTCGAATACTGCCGTTTTGATTGGAATCCGAAATCGTAGGAGAATACTCGAACCAGTACCATAATTATACATCCCAGTCGAGAGAGAAGATGGGAAGCTATTTTGATATGATTTTAGTTCAAGTTTCAGAAGCCCTTTTTTATAGTGTTAAAAATATTTCATACCAAATATTACGCACCAATAATTAATTTAAAAAGAAAACATGATTTGATTTTAACCATTACATTATAGAATATTAAATGTGTACTTTATAAATCAACAATCTGAAATAAATGTCGCACACGATATTTAAATTAGAATTAATCGAATAAACTTTGCTTTTTATAATTTAAATCAATTATTGACACGTAAGCAATGATTCTAACTATTAGTTTATCAAATACGTGAATCATTTTTGTCTTAAGCAGAAAAAAAAAGTCGCAGACAAAAGTCAAAATATTGAAATTAGAGCTTGAACAGTCAATAACATTTTATTCAGTATTAACTATTTACTAATTAAAATGGTAATTTTTAAGTTAAATATGACTAATATCGAATAGAATTTTAAATCGAGAAGAATATTGCAGCAGGTTCTTTGCGAAAATATTTAAGTAAATAAATACAAACATTATTATTATATTTTAAATAAATCATTAAACATTTTATACTGATAAAATGTCCACCGATTATAGTTCAATATACCGTAATTAAAAAAAATCCTTACTTTTATAAGCGTTCTAAATTTCTTTAAGACCCTGATGCATGCTGATAAAAGGAATTGTTTATTAATCTTATTTCAATGCTTCTTTCTTCCCAAACAATTATAATTTATTCTGAAAAGGGTCGATCATGAAATTTTTCATGACAAGGTCTTAGCTTTAATGATATGTATTACTCTTTGCGACAGAATTGATCACAAATCTTCCCCTTGGTTACGTTTATTTTATTATTGTTGGTAACAGAGAACAACACAATTATTGGAAAAATAATTCTGAGAAAAATAAATGTCATAAACTCTGTCCTACAATAAAGGTTAAAATGCAGCAACTGATCTTTTAGCTAATATTTATTTTATGTTAATGATTGGCATAAAGCGATAGCCACTCTTCTACTTTTTGATAATATTTTAAATCAAAATTCGTGAAACGTATCGAAAATTAAATTTCATTTTTTTTTCATTCACTCATTTCGTGAGTTTTTTATGGTAGCTAAACTGTATCTATTTCTCATAATGACAATAAATAATACCTTTTGATCATTGTAAATGAATGTTATTTGTTACTAATATTAGTTAAATTTCTTAAATATTTGTTTATGATAATTTATACAAATGTGTAATTAAAAGTTTTTCAACCAGTGTATAATATAATTTTGTCAACATTGCAATTCAATAATAAACTATGATAATTTTCATTTAAATAATAAACATTTTGTTTGCATAATTGTAGAATATTAAACTGCGAATTTGATTAGAATCATACATTTGCTTAATTCTAGAATGTTCCTTGTTTTTTGTGAAGGAAAGATGATTTTTATTAACGCCCATTTAAAAGATAGTAGTACATTCTTATTAAAAATCTAAAAATATTTTTCAATAATTTTTGTTTCATTTCATTCATTAAAATCTATTGAACTTACTGCATTTTAAGTATTAAGGTTGTAAGTTATAATATAAGGTTGTAGTTACAAGGTTATAGTTAAATATAAGGATGCAGTTGTTTAAATAGTAAGCATTTCGTTTGGTTATGGAATATTAAACTGTGACTTTGATTACAATTATAAAAAAGTCATATTCTAGAATTTTCTTTGTCTTTTTGTGTAGATAACGAAACATGGTCTAAAATCTAAGAATATTTTAGAATAATTTTTGTTTAATTTTATTCATATGAAAATTTTCAACCCAATTTTAAATATTAAGGTTGTAGATATTTTTAAAACTTTTACAAATTTTAAAGCTTTTCAAAATTCAAGTTTTAAATGTACTTAAAATTTAATATTTCATAACTAAAGCTTAATAGAACACATTTTAATGAATAATATGAAGTATTCAAAAATATTAATCAGTTTCTGAATAAATATGGAAATTTAGGTCCATTAAAGATAGGAGTAATTTCAGTTATTTGTAGCATACTTTTTCATTGACGTTATTTCAGAATTTTTGGAGAAAAAAATCATAGCATTGAAATGTATCTAAAATAAATTGAAAGTTTATCAATTATTTAAATTTGAATAAAATAATTAAGAAAATATTAAAATAATAAATATTTGAAATATTTTTGAAAAATAAAAAGTTTACATGTAAAGATGAGTAAATATTTTTCAAACATACACTATACAGTTTAAAGATATAATTATGAAATTTTGTGTGCAAATAGTTAAATGCATTATTTCAAAAATTATTAATTTCTGATTAATTACTAAAAATATTTTTCCTGTCTATGAAGTGTATAGTAAAAAAAAAAAATGCAGATTCCGCGTTTTTCGTTTAACGTTTAATTTAAACAGAAACTGCTTTTAAGAAAAGCATAGTATTTTATTACTTGTTTTGTTGCATTATTTTGCATTTTGTTACGAATTATTGCCATTATTGTAATTTAAAGAAACACATTGTTAACCATTGTTTAAAAGTTTAACAATGAATGATCATAAATTGTTAGAAATAATCTTCGATTATTGTAAATAGAAACCTATCTTTTAAGAGTCATGTCTAAGAAATTAGAAATAGGATTTATTGTGATAAGTTTATTTTCCTACGTCTTAGGTAAGCACATCACATAAAATTAAAAATATCTAACATTCTAAGTTTCCACTACAAATTTAGAACACGTAATATTGGTAAATTGTTTTTTAATTTAAATTATAAAATAAATAAAACTTCTCATAAAAACTCATACTTAAAATTATTAATATGTACTATATTTCATTATTCCATATTTTAAAAAAGCTTTATATAAAAATTGCTTTAAATTTATTGTTAAAAACTTTATTTCCTACGCGTTAGAGGAACATGTATAATGTATGTATGAATATTATTTTAAATGTTTCGTTTATAATAATAATTATTCAGAATTATTGAAAATTATATTTTCCGAAAAAAATAAAATAAGCGAAACTTTCTTCAGAAAGCATCATAAAAGCTGAAATGTCTTTATATTCATTTTATTACAAAAATTATTTTCTGTTCCAAATGTGTACATTATAAAGAATCTTATAAAACTATACCTTCATGAAGTTCCAAATTGAACCCAATTTTAGTTCTCTTTTAACAAGTTTTTGGATTGATTGCACGATTTTACGACGGTTTTCAAGGGTTATGAATCCATTTTTTATTTTAATCTTGTATTAATAAAAGTATTCCCTCTTCAGATTTAACTGGTTTATAGTATTTCTTAGAAGTCAGAATAATTACTTAAAGGCATAAATTAAAACGTTAATGCATCGAAAAATGGTTACTCGTGATTTAAGATCAAAAGTATTAGAGTAGACTCCCACTCTTAACCGAATAATGAGATTGCTGTAGGGGAGATTGGGGTCAATTGTAACATTTTTTACTTAACTAATTTTATCTGACAAAAAATCCAATATATTTTTAGCATTAATTGACAGACGAGTAAAGTAGACTATCCTCTACTAGGAAAAAAAAACCTTATTTTAAATGTTATTATATTAGTTATTAACAATTTTTGACAGTCGTGCACTTGTTACAATTGTCCCCACTTACGGGGTCAATTGTAACAGTTCATAAATTCAACTAAAACATAGTTAATTATACATATTATCATAGTTGTGATATATTTTTTTATTGATCAAAATAGTAGTGATATTTTAGGAGTAAAAATAATAATGAGCAGAGACCTAAAGGGTTAAACTTTTAACTTTAAGGGGTTAAAAATTTTAATTTATGCTGTGAAAGGTGACAAATAAAATAATGCACATGCAACATAATATAAATGATATAGGAAACTATTGGTGGTTCTTAAAGAGTTAAGTAATGGTTTGTAAACATAAGATTATTTATTTTCAGCTGTTACAATCGTCCCTTTACTTATTGTTACAATCGTCCCCAAGACGCCATTTCAGCTTCATTTGTTAAAAACAATGCTAATTAATTAACAAAACTAATCTTTTTTCTTGAAATGTTAATTAAGGTGTCCACTTACATATTCGGTTAATAATTTTTATTTGTTGAAACAAAATTACTCTGTTACAATATAATATTCTAATACCAAAAAATGTACTTACGTAGCATGAAAATATCTTTTGTGCTGTAACTCTTTCAAAAGTACATAAAAATAGTTGCCAGCAGGGGTGTACATGTAGATTTAATAAATACACCTTGTGCGCCACCTAGGAACCAAATCTAGAACCCGACACTCGAAATTTTTGCCCTGTTACAATTGACCCTCTCTCCCCTAATGTTTCTTTTTCTTAAAGATTTTTTATTTTTAATTTCATTTTGCGTCAGACATAGTCCGATCGATCCAGCACCCGATTCAATCAGTCCAGCACTGCACGATATTCCTTATGCCGTTAAACTAAATAGCCGGCTTAAACATTAATTGTCAATCCGAATCCAATCCCATTGAATCGAAATACAAATAAAAATAGATCGCAGAAAAAAAATTTAAAAAAAAAGAAACTTTTTCACTTTCCTGTTTTTCCCCATTCCATATCCCATAAACAAGCCTTGATTAAAGAATAGCTTGATTCAAAAGAAATGTTGTTTTTTTTTTGATAAATATAAATATGCATTCGGATATCATACTGTTTTTCGTATTAAAGTATATTTTTAGGACAGTTAATCATTTTCAAACTTTAACTCTGCACTATGCATTAAATAAATTCGTAGCAATGAGGTTAACAGGGAATATTAAGTTACCGTGCATAATTTGTTTTTCATTTGGCCCCTAATGAAGAAATTATTTAACTTCTGAAACAACTTTTCTCTTTTTGATAGGAATGAATAATCAATTAAAGATGTTTGTTTACGTTTACAATGCGTTCGCAATATGTTATTTGTGTTTTCTGTTTGTGCAGGAACTCCTTTGAGACCCATCCACTTTGAATTCCATCATAAAGAAGCCATGTCTATTTCGGACACTGATGAATTGCAAGAAGAAGACAATGACTACGGTAAATTTTCAGCAACATTGCTTTTCACTTTTTACTGCGCTAATTCTATGCCATTCAGTGTATCCTAATCTCTAGAGATAAAATGGGTAATAACTAAGCAGATGTAAATTAATCTCATTTAGAATTCTATCCATTAAAATCTAATGGACAAACTAGGGCTGATGTTACCCAAAAAAGAGAAGAAAAAAATTAAAATAATAACTGGTAAAATAATGTTTTTCTTTCCAGAAGGGCAAAATGTCCGTGCCTTGCTAACAAATCTAACATACATATTCACTTATGAAAGTTCACTATAATACACATATTGTACTTTTAAAAAATAATGATAATAGCTTTTAGAATCCGCCGAGCGGTCTTTAATTCTGTGATTTTCATTAAGCATATTTTACATACTTTTTTCCTTATTTTGTATTAATTTAGGTCAAAATGAGTAAAAAAATATTATATTAAGCATTTTAATAATTTATGGTTATGAAATACAGTGTGAAATACTGTTTATTTTTTTCTGTGTTAAAAGACCAAACACCGCTCATTTCCAAACAATAATTTTTCAAATTTGCACTTATTGCAATTTATACTGAACTTAAGGATCCTTCATATCCTCAAGTTTAAATTCTTTTTCAAGTAAAATTGATTATTTTTCGAATTCATTCGTTTCATTCTAATCATTCGTTTCATTACGGTTTATATATTAAAAAATGTTTTTACTCTTACAAAACGTTCTAATATTTGTTGATTCCCCCAAATTAAAATTATATATTAGTTATACATTTAATATTTTTTTTTGTTGAAAAATATTGATTTTTAAGAAAAAAAGCAGAGTGGAATGCGAAGCAATCACAGGGGATGATGAACGGAACGAGTGAGAGCTGGCCTCCTAGTATTTAAAAAAAAAAAAAAATGCAAAATAAGCTTAGATTTGAGGCAGCGTATCTAAATAAATTAATTTTTATCAGATACTGGTGACTTAATGAATGCATCTTCAAAAAATGGAGAAAACCATGTTCGTGAAAGGAGAAGTGCTAAATGGTCACCCGATTATGACCTATACGGGCAGTGGGCCGAAGAGTATTATTCTGATTATGAATCATCATCAAAGGATAAAACAGAAACCAAATCAAAAGTAGACGTCATCGAGAAAGTAAATACAATTTTATCTAACCTTTTTTTCATATTTATTTTTGTAGTTTCTAATAAACATTGGATCCATTTGTGTTCAGACTGTTCTAACAATGTTCATATTGAAACATGGGTATGTGTGTATATATATTACATTCTTTTCTTTGCTTTCCCCACTACCACCAAGCTACCAAGCATGCGAAGCAGGACGCTCAGTCTCGGCAGGGTGGTGGTAGGAACAAAGCTCCCGATTACTACATCCGCGAAATATGAGATTTGCGCAGTTTCGGTTTTTGAACGCAAAAGGGACTAAAGCAATTGAAATTCATCGTTCATTGAAGGAAGTGTATGGCGAGTCGTGCATGGACATAAAGAATGTCCGCAAGTGGTGCAGGGAGTTTAAATCTGGTCGTACTGCAATACACGGCGAAAAAAGAACTGGGAGACCGTCCATTTCTGATGAAACAGTCGCGAAGACTGATCGAGTCATGCATCAGGATAGGCGCAACACACTGGATGATCTCTGCATTTAGATTCCCTCGGTTTCCAGAACCAGCATTTATCTGGTTTTGACAGAAAAGATTAGAAGGTGTGAGCAAGACAGTTCTCGCCGGCAGACTCTACCCTTGAATTTCTTCGCAGCTATGCTGATGAACAGGACAACTTCTTGATTTCAATCGTCCCAGGTGACGAAACCTGGGCGTACCACTTCACACCAGAGACAAAACAAAGATCACGTCAGTGGCGGCGGCATTCCTCGTCGCCTAAGCCTCGAAAATTCAAGCAAACACAATCTGCTCGTAAAGTCATAGCAACTGTGTTTTAGGATCGAAAGTGGGTATTGCTGGTTGGCTTTATGGAAACTGAGACCACAACACACTGAGAGATGTTATGAGACACTAATAAAACTCACGTGGGCGATTCAGAATCGCAGAAGAAGGATGTTGAGAAAAGTTGTAAGCATCCTCCATGATAGTGCTCGCTCCTACGCTGCCCGACAAACCATCGCTCATGTGCAACAGTTTGGATGGAGCATCATCACCAACCACCCTATAGTCTGGCACCCCATTCACTACCATCTCTTTCCAAATTTGAAAGAACATTTCTCTGGAAAACGCTTCAACAACGACGGTGAGGTGAAAGCTGAGGTTCGCAGTTTCCTGAACAGCATGCATAGGTGGACTGGTATGACATGGGTATACAAAAGCAGCCACTGAGCCTACAAAATGCCTGACTGAGGCATTTAATATATATATACATATATATATATATATATTGGTGATCGAAGTGAGCTACAAGGGGCCATAGAACAGAACTCTCTACCTATGGCAACACTTCGCATGCTTTCACCAGTAGCGTGTGGAGAGTCATAGAAGGAGGAAGTACGTTAGTTTCTGTCTTGATTTTTACATAGATTAAAATCTTTTAAGTTTGGAAACTATGTGGAACTGAAAACTAGATAAGAAGATAGTTCTAAAAGAAAGCATCATGAAAATTAAAAAAAAATATTTTTATTAATTAAAAATGAAAAATATTAAGAAAAGGAAAAAATATCGTAGTACATTCNGGAAACTATGTGGAACTGAAAACTAGATAAGAAGATAGTTCTAAAAGAAAGCGTCATAAAAATTAAAAAAATATTTTTATTAATTAAAAATGAAAAGTATTAAGAAAAGGAAAAAATGTCGTAGTACATTCCTGTACAACTGAAAAGAGGAGGAGAGGGCATAGAACCGCTCTTCTCCCCAGATGGCGTATTCGAGCGTTGTGACTCTAATATGTACTTAATAGCAATATTAATAAAGAAATGGCACATAATCGCTTAGGAGAATTGTTAAAAATTACAATGATGCTTAGTTAATTTTGGTAATGAAAATGAATCGAAATAAAAAGAAAACAAGCTATGTGTTAAAAAGCCAATCGAGAAACGATACTAATTTGTTTAGGAAGAAAGCGCCATCGCTATGTGCTCCTCTTAACGCATAGAATTGCTTAATTGGTTTTGGTAATAAGTGCTAAATAAATTGAAGGAAAAAAAAACAAAATTATTGGAGAAATGCTATTAATTCGTTTAAAAAAATAGTAAAATTATATCATCTGTAACAAATGTTTTTTAGCTTATAGAAAAAGTGGTTAATCAAACAACGGAAGAATCAGAGATCGAAAAAGCACAAAAGAGAAAACTGATTGAAAAGTCTATAATGTATACAACCTGGATCGTTGGATCTCTTGTGGTCAGCTGCTGTTTATTTATATGCGGTAAGTGCGGTTCCACCCATTTTCCCCCTCAAAATATAATTTAAATCAAAGAGGATGTATATATATATATATATATATATATGGGCCTTTAGGAATTCACTTTACGCCAACATGATCAATTTATTTAATATTTCTTTCCATTGAGGTCATTATCCAGCTCCCGATAATCAAAAAATATCGATATGAAACTTTTTTAGTTTTACTTTTTATCTGATAAGAAACATAGGTCCAAATATAAAACTTCTAACTTGGGAAAAATATGTTAGTTAGCGTTACTGTCAATTAGGTTCATTACAAAATATTTAAAAACTTTTTTTAGTTTTTAAATGTATCCCATAAAGAGTACATACTTCAAATTTTAGCTTTCTAACTTAGTGGTATCTTAAAACAATGTTAATTTTCGATAAAAATAAAACATAACTATTAAAATTATTTGAATTAAAATTTAGTTATAATTTTTTTATACACTATATTTTTATAAATAGAATTAATTGATCTTCACACGGTTCTCATATTAAAAATAAAAAGTAAAAACTGTAATTTTTGTGAATAAGGCGCTCATTCAATATCTTGACAAAATTTTGAACTAATCCTAAGTGTCAACCATTTATATATTTTCTTTTTTAAATTAGGAAGAAGATGTCTTTTCATGTTCTTGTGCGACTTCTGTGATCCACCACGATATAAAAACAAATTAACAAAGATGCTCATGAAATATGAACCGGGTGTTTATGCGCACAAAAATGGATACATCGAAAATTATATACCATTAGAAGAAGAAAAAGAAGCATTGGCAGAGCTAGTGAAACTCTTGAACGCACTATGATTTAAACATTTAGAAAGCATTTTTTTTTTTAAATTATTTTAAAAATTTCCGAAAATATTTCAGAAAATTTCCATAAAACCGAAAACGACAATAAAAAAAAGTTTCCCTTGTATGCATGCTAGATGATTTAAATAAAGATAGTCGATTATTAAATTTTCATAAAGAATGCATTGAATTGTTTGTATCGATTTAAATAGGAGGGGCTTAGGGAAATATAGTGAAGTCGAAAATTCTCCAAAGGTTACATTTTTGCATAAAACTGTTCCTTAGTATTACTCCAGATCGGTACATGAAATATTTCCGCAATTTTCATTTTAAAAAAAAAACAGTTAACTTCACAATTTTTACTATTTGTAATTTTAAATGCAATTCTTATTACAATTATTCGTTAATACAATGAAAAATTCTTATGATACAAAGTGATCAAATGTACAAATATATTCTTCATATTTCAACTTTTTCGACAAGTAGTGTGTCCCATGAGTATAATTTTGATCGAGTGCCCATAGAGGAATATAGGTAAATGTATATTCTAAATCACAGAACAACCCATCTTACTAAACATAAAATTAGACAATTGTTTTAATTTTACTTAGAGCAAAAAACTTTTGCACATTTATGTGTAAAAATAATGATGAAGTTGGATGAAATTGAACTATTCTCATATATTAAACAAATTTTTTTATTTTAGAGCTGATTTTTTAATTTTTTTTTCTTTTTACTGCAACACATCAATTTCTTAGACAACTCTTATTTAAGTAGGTAATAAAATACTATATTAATTTCTCCTTAATGTAATCAATGAAAATCTTGAATAAACCAATGTTTTAAGTCACAGAGCAACATCGATTTTCTAACTCCATTACGCTAAAAGGTTTACTAAATCCTTATGCTACAATAATGTTCTTTTGTTCTTAAGATTGAGGATAGTCACTCGATTTAAAATTACAATTTAGTTTGACTGTCCTACAACTAATTCAGGGTGCCCAAAATACAACAAAATACAGTTAAAAAATCAAACAAAAGACTACAAAATTGATCTTAAACCAGAAAGAAATTTTTAAAAAATTATCAATCCAATTTTCGATTAACTTTTATTGACATCTTAGCAATATTTTCAATTAGTTTTCTTAAAGTATATTAATAAAGTTTAATTTTAACATAAAAGACTTTAGAAACTACGAGGATTAAAATGTCCTAATTCAATCCATTTCATGCTAATAAAAAATGGGGCAACATAATTTTAAAAACTTTCGAATTACAGAGTTGGCTGAAATACGGTCAACTTCGTAAATCATGTCTAATTTATTACAGAAATAAATCGCTAAGCTGAAATAAGTTTACAAACTGCATAAAATAAACTTCTTTTAAATAGTATTAAATACAATAAGTATAAAGTACACATAATTTTAGCCAGTGCTTTGAACTTTATTACTATTTTTGAGTGATTTGTTTGAACCAGTGAAGTCTTTAGATTGGCATTTCTCATTGAAAATTCTGAAATATTCATGCAAAGGCTTGAAATGTAAAAGTGAACAGGAAAATAAACTTTTGACTTTATTACGATTTTTGAGTGGTTTGTTAGTTTGTACAGTTTTAAATTGGCACTTCTGATGATGAGAAATTCTGATATAACAGTACAAACAAAAGGCTAGAAATGTTAAAGTGTACAGGGAAATAAACTTAGATCTAAAAATTTTGAAGCAGTTCGTATAAAAAATAGTAACAATAAATTAAAAGAGGAAAAAAAACTATTTTTCTAATAATTTCACTGAGATCAGTTACTATTAATGACCTTGAACTTCGGACTATTTTTCTGTGCATCGCCACAGATTAGTTGTTAAAATACGTTTCATTACCCAATATGTATTTTTCAAACCAATTTGAATATAATTTCTCAGACTTCGGCAATTTGTGGACGGCTTTCTCATTCTATGGATTTTTTTCGTTTCGCCATACAAAACCAACTACTTTTTATAGGTTAAAACTATACATGAAAAAATACTGGATCGTTTCCATTTTTATTTCTTGCTTTATTTACTCAGTGTACGAATGGGCCACTATATGCGAATTGTCAACATCTCTAATTGTGATGATCGTTACGAATTCTCTACCTCCTGCATTGTGGTTAAACATACGCTATTTGAACAAATCCATTGAAACGTTTTTCTCACGTTTTCCTGCAACATTTAATAATACTAAAGATGATAAATCACCAACAAATAAATGTATTAATATTTCACTACTCATTGCGTTCATTCAGCCATGTCTTGCTGCAGTTCTGTCAAACTACACGTGTTTGCCCGCCACATCAGAGACGACAGTCCTCAGAAAATTACATAATTTAGTTCAAGAAATGCACGAATTTCCACTTACTTCCCCTGTTATCATTTTGTATTGTTCAATATGTCATTTACTTCTTCAACGCATAAGGCGAGTTAAAGACAACATGGATGTAGTTCTATACAGAAAAACAAATCCCTCTGAAGTTTTAAAAGAATATCATTCTTTGGTTATGTCAGTTGAAGAATTCCACACTGTTTTAGGCACTCTAGCAATATATCAATTTTTGCGAAATGTATGCTTCTTGCTAAGGAGTACATTGAGCATAGTGAATGATTCGTTTGATGGTTACCATCAGTTTCTCTTGATTTCCGCTTCATGTAACATTCTGTGCAGCCATCGTTTTGCTTTACAACTATCATTGAGGCTTGAGAAGCTTAAAGACCCTTTGAGAAATATAGACTTTTCTTACGCCCTAGAATTGACTCAGCAACATTTTGAAAAGGCTACATTGAAACTTTTACAAAGGGAACCCGTAATTTTATCGTTATTTTCCTATTTCATAAGGGGAAATAAAAAGAGACTATTGGGATCAATAGTTGTGTTATGTTTAGTGGCAACTTCTTATCAGTTTGGAATTACATCTCTAGATAATTTGAAGATACTCGGTAGAATTATTTCTAATTTTACAGAGTAACTCAACATTTTTACTATCTTTGATGCGATTATAAAGAAGACTATAATCCCTCTCACGCGTCTGCAGCTTTAGTGACATACCATCTTTTATTTATATTTTTGTGATCACACTCAATACATCTATTTATACATCATGCTGTGTGTACGGATAAGGAACTATTTATTCGATAGCTATCAAAAATTTCTCTTAATTTCTGCTATATGCTAACATCTAATGAAGATATTGTTTTGCAGTACATGTGCCATTCAATATCCTTCAAAGAATATAGATTTTATTTGCTCTCTTGAAATGACTCTAAAAAAACTTCAGCAGTCTGAAAGATAAGGGCTTAATAGTTTAGTCAGAAAACTGGCCGAAATTATAGACTCGTTAATTCCCCTATTACTTTCTTTTAGTATAGGAGATCAAAATGGGCTACAAGGTGGCGTAGAGGAGAACTCTCCACCTATGGCAAAACTTCGCTCGCCTTCATCATTAGCGTGTGTAGAGTCATAGGAGAAGAAATATGAAAGTTTCTATCATTATTTTCAAATAGATTAAAGTAATGAAACTATACTGAACATAGTTCTAAAAGAAAACGTCGTGGAAATCTTGAAAAATATTTTCGACAAGCTAATATGGAAAATATCGTAGTACAACTGAAAAGAGGAAGATAGGGTCAAGATATGGAAGAGATCTTCCCAGACCTCTCTTAAATAATAATACAAATCAAAATATCTTTGCAACCACTTATAGAACTATATGCCTAAAGACAGTTCTTCTTTTAAAATTTAGTTAATGTTGTTGTCTTATATATGTATATATCAGTGTTCCAAAAATTCGGAGGAAGAGTTTTGCTAGTTCTGGGGAGTGAGGAAATCTGGTTGTGAGCCGAGTCTAAACAGTGCAGCTAGAATGCAGTTGAAAAGGTGTGATGGTGTTCATTGGGGCAATGTCTGCGTTTACAATAGTCTTGTCTGGAGATATATGAAGTTCTAAGTCTTGCTACTATGAATGAGAGATAATTAAGGTCTGAAATAGAAGGTTTTTAAAAAAATTCTTGCGCTTGACAACATTATTTGCAAATTTAACTAATATTGTTCCATTTAATTTTTTGAATAATAAAGTACAAATAATATTTCAACGACATAATTTCAAATGATTCAATCTATAATTGAGAAAAATTGGTAACAGTTTCAAAGACATGAAAAATCAAAATCGCAACTTGAATCGCAGTTTTGCCAGAAACTATTCAGTTGACTTCATTCAAGTTTCAGTATTTTTCACTTTTTATTTAAGATAGGTTAAGTAAAAGAATAAATGTTTTCAAATTTTGACTTTTGGAAAATTAATTCATGCTTAAATTTTTTCATGCAAAATTATTTAGAATGCAAAATTATTAATTCCAAAGCTTAAAAGCAATCAATCATTTAAATAATTTTTAATTATATTTTAAAATGAAAAAGTAATAATGTTAGTAATATAATTGAACTTATGACAAAAAAGAACTCATCCAAAAAAATTTATTTTACACGAATAAAATTTTACATTAAAAAGTTTGAAATGTACTATATACACAATTAAAAACATACGAAAATTGACTATAAGTAAATTTAACAACAAACTTGAACAAGATATTTGAACATTTCAATAATGTCTATTCAACTATAATGTAACAAACCCATATTTCACAAAGAAATGTGAATAAAGATTTTACGATTACAAAAATAGATATCTTACACTAAGGAAAAACATGTTTCAAATCTTACCTTAAAAAATTCTGCATTTCATACAAATGTAATAACATTGAAATAAACAAAATTAATAATTTTATTGAAATCAATATGATTATCCTTATTAGCGTATCCTATGGAAATGAGCCAGAAGGTGTCACAAGATGAATTTTACATTGGAAAAAAGAAGTTTAATTAATCATGATAAAAATATGATTTCCAAGTTATTAAGATTCATTGTTAATCTCTGGTGTTTGTTTGCTGGGCTTAGAAAAATAAATATATTAAAAATAAAACAATTGCTTTACAGAAAGTAACAAAAGAAATATTACTGAAAAATACCAGATATTTTATTGACTATAACAATATGTGTATATATATTTTTGTATATATGTAATTAAAAGTTTTTGTTATTTTTTTTCTTTAACGATAAAAAATTATAAGATTTTAAACAATTTTCGAACAAACTAGCATGTGTGTTAAAAATAGATATGAAAATACATTGAAATAATATTAAACTTAAGATCACACACATAAACTTACGGAATTAATAAAACTAATAAATAAACAAAAAGACACATAAAGTTATTTGTGTTATACTTTACATGGCATTTTCATTTTTATAATTAACCTAAAATTTCCCCAGAGCTAGCCAAACTTTGGACAATAGAACATATTCGTCACCCCCAACTTACTACTTATGTAACTACTCCCTCTCTTTAGGAAACTCAGGGATAAGAGTTAAATACAACTTTAAAACACTAAACACTCTGACACTATAATTTACATATTACTAATGGACTATCCATGTCTAAACCTTGAGAATAAGTTAAGTGTTTCACATTTTTAAGTCATAAAAGTATTCCGAATTTTCGATGAATTTTAACCCATAAAGGTATTTGTTATTAATATTAAATACATTTCAAAGTTTCTATTTAAACTGAAAATTAATATAAGCGTGTTAATCTTAAAAATAGAGACAGTTTCCCTTAAACTAATATTAGCATAGTATGGAAGTCCTAAGAGTAATTGTTTTTAATTTCTTATTAATACTCTATCAACAGTTAAAGAGCTTTCATAAATATTGCTTTGACATTTAAATTATAAAAGGTTAGTAATAATATTTACAGAAATTAAATAACAGATAGAATGATTGTTTTTATGAATATAGATTTTTTACTATTTTTACAGATAGCAATTGTATAAAACTGCTTTAAGATTCTTAAAACCTATTAATTTTTTACCTTCAACATCTAATCAAAGATAACTTTTCACTATTTCAAAATTTCTATAAATTAACATTGAATGAGGGAGAAAAAAAACTCTAAACATGTTTAAAAGGTTTAACTGGCAGTTTCAACTATTGAAAAAGTACAAATGATATATTATGCTACGCTAGAATAGTAATAAAATTAAATCAATTCCAGTAAACAGAGAAAAAAAATATCTTTCTCAAATAAAGCAAACAGAGAGAGAGAGAGAGAGAAAAGACATCGTTCTTTATTATCAAAAAGGAAATGTTAAAAATACATAATTCAGATACTATGCTATAAAACTAAATCTATTAAAGCTCATACCAAAATTCAAAAACTATAATTTTTGTGAAATTACAAATGTTGTTTAGATGTCTGACAAAAACTTAAAAATAGTTTTAATTATAATTTTGAAAATATTTAAGTATAAAAAAGAAATGTTTAACGTAGCAAATATTTTAAAATTGTTTTTTGAAAACTAGCTTCTACTACATTAATCTTATAAAATATTACGCAGTCATAAAAAATAGAAAAAGCATAGAGACTCCAACCTCTGATAAGAACTTTCAGTAATAACTAAAAAAATTTCAGTAATTTAGCAACAAAATATGTTACAACAAATTTATGGCATTCTCGCAAACCATATATAGACATGTTCAAAAATTCAAGATCAGAATCTTACATTTTCATTAAAAATCTAGAAAATTATAAATTTAAAAAAAATTAAGAAACTTATTTTATTATTCAGCAAAATAAATTCACGAATTTATTTTATGATTCAATATTACAATCTGTGGTTAACCTCAGGCAGATTAGCAGAAATGTACATAAACCTCAGATTTCTTGAAGGGAGAAAAATCTAATAAGTAAAAAAACAAAAAGAAAAAATTAATTTAAAAAAAAACACAATAGTAGTAGCAATTGAAAGATATACTAAAAAATATACATATAAAAAAATTTTTTACAAATAAAATAAAGACTGAAAGCACGACAAGTGCATAGTCACGACAAGTGCATAGTCTTCATTTGATGAAGAACATTCTATTTTCATAGACAAAGGGTAGAATGAAAGTATTTGGAAAAAGAGCTTATTTCATAAGATGGTCATTTGAATGGCAGATCATTATGGATGATTATTAAAATGGAGGTTCCTTTAAGACTGCATTACAATTATTTACCTTTTTTCATAACAGTTATTTCAGATCACAAATGGAAAGTTTAATGAAGAAATTTAAACCCTTTTTTGTTAATTATTTTCATTTTTAAACATTGGAATATTGAAATGTCATAAATAAAGATGAAAAAAATTCAAGAAAACGTACAAAATTTGCGTTATAATTTCCATAGCAAAAGTTGAAATTAAATAGAAACTGTAGTAGAGTCTCCGAATTACAAAAATAACCTACAACTGTTTGAATCATCTGCTATGGGAATAGTTTTAATTTATTACAAAAAATATCTTAATGACAATGTAAATATCTGAAATCATAGAAACTTCGAGAATTTTTTAAAGCAAAACTGACAACTCATAATTTAGTTTAACGTGAGATCAAATTGTCAATAAAGTATTTTAATTAACCTCATGGAAAAATGAAAGCTCTTCAAGTTCAGCACTTGTATTGGAAAGAAATTTTTATAGGGTGTGAAGTTAAAAGTTAATTTAAAGCCATAATATATCATTTTTTTTATTACTAATTTTTTAGTTAGGAAAGTCCATTATATTTCATACAGATTTTTTAATCATTGCAATTAATCTTATAAAATTATGAGACACATCAAGAGATAAATATACCCACATGGTAGCAGTAGATATTTTTCAGAAAAGAACATTAGCTTTCACAAGGACGAAATGCCAATAAGTATAAATAATTAGTCTTCATTAGACTTTCATATTTAAAAAACAAAGAATATTATAATCACTATGATGCACTTAAAAATTTTTAAAGTTATTTAATTGTAAAAAAAAAAACAACTGTTTTTTAAACTTTAAAAAGCGTTTGAATGTTGAATGAATTAATTTTAATCAATTACAGCAAAATGCATTTATTTAAACCAAGGAAGTTTTTTTTTAAAAAAAAAAAAAAATTAGTTTCCAAAATAGGGCTGAATAATGTGAACTAAGCACAACTTGAGGTGAAAAAATGTGAGCGCAATCATTTATTTGCCTGGTAAACAGGAATGATTATCAGAAATTATGTAAGGATTTTTTTATTTATTAATTGTAGATAGCAGGTTTAACAGTAATAATAGTTTTCCAATAGCACAAATCATATAAATTAGCATCGTTTTGAAATTCTTTATGGTTAATTTAATTCTGTTCTGTTAAGAGACATATTATGTTGCCTCTGATCACAAGAGGAATCACTCCCTTCTTTCTAAAAAAGGAATAATTTGTACAAGAAAGCAAAGCCATATACACCAATGGAACAGAACATTAATTTTTAATCATTTCTTTCAACGATTATTTTTAATAAATCGAAAAAACAGTTAACAAATACGTTAATTTAGATTGCAATCAATCAGAAGAATAACTTCCGACGATACTTTGATTACATAGAAGACATTTTATATTCCTTCGACATCGAAAAGACGAATACAATAAAAAGAATATATATTTACAAGGATTATAATAAATAAGAGTAGAATAAGAATAGATTACTGGTGAGCAAGGTTTTTCCAAAAGAGCATTGTTTCAAGTAATTTTAAAAATTAAATAGGCACTCATAAGAATAATTGCAGTTTAAGAAATTAATGAGTTTTCCCCTTTTTTTAACAGAAAAACCAAAAGATTTTCTCTTTATATTACTCAACTTCAGTAAAAATACTGAAAAATAATATTTCTACAATAGTTTGATTGAAATTATGTTCAGAGTTTAATTTTCCAATAGAATAAAATAAACATTACAACTGTAACAATAAACACTGTGGACATACACAGAAATTATTTTTAATTGAAAAAATATATTGAACTTCATGAACATGCCATATTAAAGTTAAAGCGAATGCCTACAAAGCATAACATCATTCTAAAAAATTTAACTATGAATCAAAATTTTAGGCAGTTTTCATTGGAAAAAATAAATATAAGCTCCAACTAACTAAATAAATAAAAAAAACAATGCAAACTAGTAGATAAATTACTTTATTCTTTCATAGAATAAGAGATATGCTTGACATTTCATGACTTGAGCTTCATCTACTTCTCGCACATGTGCGTCACTCACGTAGTACCAACGACAATCAATCGAACTACGAGGTGTGTCACTATGAACTGTTTTTTCTGTATTGATTTTAGAAAATTTTTGCAGTAACTGTTCAAGATCACATTGAGCTAAAGGTAAATGACACATAAAAGTTTCATTTAATGTTCTTTTTGTAGCTTTTACGTAGGCGGTGTAATGACCGCTGCTCATACGACCACTGTGCTCGACAACACCGTAGAGAGAGTAAAGTATTTCATCTTTTACAGAACTCATATGAGGCAAAATCTACAAACATAAAAAATTTTTCTTTATTAACCAACAAAATAATAGCATTTAGTCTGTTACAATAGATTGAAAGAAATTCTTTTAATTCACTGAAAACTTTCAAATGACTTAAATCTTTAACAGTCGATATTACAAACAATGAAGGGGACATTAAAAGTTTTCAAATATTAAAAATATTGATATACTTGATATTTTATAAGTTGTAAAGTGAGTATTTTTATTCCAAACAGCATGACGATAACATGAAATTTTTTTATTAAAAACCACTTACAATAGTTAATAATGTGTTAGTATACAAAATTATTATTCTTATTAGTGTTAATATTTCCTAAAATAAGAGTACAAAAAGTTTTTTTTTTTTGTTCTGCAGGGAAATATTTTGTGAAAGCCATATACAGTTTTTCTAAAGATTTTTTTTTCTTCGTTAAAATAGGAAAAGAATAAAAAAAATTCGCAACATCTAAAAATTTATGATTTTCAAATTTGCCAAAACAAGGGTATAACTAAAAGTTATCAAATGTATTTTAATTCAGAAAAAAATTATTTTAGATACCACTTTTAAATTGAACTGAATCTTTTCTTTCATTGTTGTCATTTTTATTTCCATTTGGGTAGTACCTTGTGTCTTTTCACATCGATCAAAAAAAAAGAAGAAAAAAAAGAAAAGAGAAAGTGGAAAAAAAGTAATAAAAAAGAAGACTATGATATTTTTTCGAGTGAGGAACGGAAATTTTGTATTCTACATCTCGAATTGAAATGAGATAATAAAGTCAAATTAAAACAATTACACATTTTTTTTAATGATATTCGCTGGTTGCTTCCGGTAATGAATTATGCTTTATTAAAACAAAGGTACAGTGAGCAGTGCATTTTTCCTCTAAATAATAAGTTTATGATTTCTATAGTCTTTGAGGTTATTAAAAAAAGCGTATCTCAACTTGACAAAGTAACTATTTAGCAAAGATAAGGGGCTGTTAATAGATATATTTTTCCCTAAAGAAAGTTGATTTAAAACAAATTTATCAGAAAAGATAATTACTTAAAAAGAAAAAAAATTTTAACTTTAATTTCTTTTAAATTTTTTGTTTGTGCACATGCAATTAATTTTTTTTAATATTAAATAAATAATTCAAAATATTGATTTACTTAACTACAATTAATTACTTTATCCAGCATTGCAAAATAATACAATTTATTATACTATTGAAAATATATAAACCTGATAATGAAAAGACTAAATTAATTGAAAGAGTAATTAATTGCTAAATTCCTTTTAAAAATAGTATGCATTGAGATGATTAAATAAAAAAAATTTACAATTTGACAAATTAACTTTTTGGCAGAGATATTTTAAATTGTATTAATCTGCATAATTTTTACTGACAAAAAAATAGGAGAGTTTACTTAAAAAATAATAATTTATAAAATAAACAAACAAAAAAAAAAACCAGCTAATAGTAATTATTTTTTTTTAATAACATATCTTTTTATTTATTTCTGTTGTGTTTACTTCTGAAAACCAATTTCCTGCATTTAAGCTAACATGTGTCAATCTGTGAATGAATCTAAATTTTTAGTCACTGTTTCTAACCATCTTTACATTAAAAAATAATAATAAACAATCAATAAATAAACAACCTTAATCTCAAATTTGGTTTGTATAAGTGGACAGTGGTCATTTTAATATACAAGTCATTTTTTCCTGTACATGAAAATATTTTTCTCTTCTCCATTCCATGTTATTGAAAAGCAGCACTTGACAGGAAAATATTTGCACTAACTATCTAAAGCAGCTTAGTTGTAAAATATAATTTTTTTATTGACTAAAACCTTAACATTTAAAAGAAATTATTCTTGAATGAAAAAAAAATTACATTTTTAAAGGTAAAAACTAAAATTTTTTACTGAACATAACATATATTAAAATAATAAACTTTTCCCAGAAACGATTTTTGCTTTCCTTTTTATAAGATATGATTCCATTATAAATTATTTAAAGCAAAACATGAGTTGAATGTAAAAATACACATTTATACATTATTTATATAAAAGAAAATATGTTTGATATAAATAAGATAATAGAATACATACCAGACACGCAGAGCTGCAGTATGGAGCTATATCTAAAACTGATGGGAACTCAACAAATCTATTAACTTTCCTCAAACTCATTCCAACCTATAAAAATATAAATATATTTTTTTTTTATAAAATTAGCTTTTTAAATTCTTAATTTTTTACTAATTTAAAAAAATTGGTCCGAAGGTTCATTAAAAGTATAAAATAAAATTTCTTCAAATTTAATTACTGAACTTAGTTCTCTCCGACATAAAAAAATAAGAGTAAGAAAATAAAAGATATAGCAACACAGGAATTTTTTTAAGAAATAACTTGAAAAATCCATTACAAAATGCCCCATTTAAAACATGGTTATAACTGTTTTTTACATGCATTTTGTTCCAATTACTATATTATTTGTTTTGACGTTTTTTTTTTTAAATATCCAGATAATATTATAAACTATCATTTATGATATCACTGGATATAAATAAAAATAAATTAAATGAATCTTACAAGTAAAACAAATCATTGAAAGAACCTAAAATTTGAAAACACACAACATAACCAAATTATTTGCTTTTCTAGTTTTCTTAGAAGAGAACAGGGCAAGAAAAAAAAAAGAAACTCAGGCAAGATATTGAGAGTCATATCAAGTATAGTTAATAAAATATCAACTTTTAAATCCTAGCATAAAATTATTTTAACATTTAAACGTTATTTTAGAGAAAAAGTTTATTTTCCTTATTAGTTCAATTCACTCTTAAGTTTGGTGAGATTTTTCTTAGTTGTACAAACCTTAATCTACAGACTACAAAAGCTCAAAGCATATTTTATTTTTGTCACAAAAATAAAAGAAACTAAACTTTAAAAATTACCAGTAATAAAAACAAAATTGCCTAGTAAATTTTTGCCAAGGACAAGTAATTACACAAACTTTTTTTGAATTAAATTATACAATAAAATTTGCATTTGAGAATTTAAGTCAAATGATTTTTGCTGACACTTCTCTTCATATTATTTCATTACAATAAAATTTTTATGTAACATAATTTTCACATATTCATTACATAACTAAATACATATGAATTCCATAACATATATTTTTCACCATGGTATTAAATTTTTTTAAGAAAAAAATTTAAAAACTTTAAAAAAAAAGAATCAATACTAAAAAGAAGTTATGCAAAATAAACAGTTACCTGTTGAAACCGTTTCAAATGTAGTGTTAAAATTGCTGGTGGACTAAATATTAAAAACTGCTTACTGGCATTACTATAAGCAACATCTTTTTTATTTCCTATAAAAGGAATATTAAAAACATAAATAAATCAAAGAAATTTAAAAACAATAATAATGTGCATTTTCATACATTCATATTTAAAAGAAAGATTTAATTAAGCAAAAAAAAGAAGAAAAAAAACTATCTTTATTTAAAACGTATATACATTCAAAATTAATGAAATCCTTTCTTAAATGGAAGAGAATTTGAAAGTTATGTGATAATAAAAACACAGTAGAAACTTGGCCTAACAAATTTCTAGTTTTTGTTAAGATTTAGTTTTCTGAAGGCTTGTTCATACAGGTTCCCAAGTTCTTGAACCAAGATTGATTAAAATTTGCCTTGCTTGGATCATGTAAACAATCTTCCAAGTTTTTGGTCCCTTAGATGATAGTAGAGTATGTTCTACTTTCCACCTAAGATTATCCTCGCTTAACCAATCAGTTTTTATAATTTCCTGATTTTAGCAAGCAGGCATATGATCATTTCCTTTGGTTGTCTATTTTTATACATCCTCCTTCACATGCAGGTCGTCGGGCTACCGAAGCGGGGGTGCCATCCCCTCTGCAGAGGATCAAAATTGTGATGGCATGTCTTCGGATCAACCTCGGGGATGTTTCCCAGACCGTCGCCAATAGTCCATTGTGCAGCTCTAGGGAGATATAAAAGTACTACAACAACTTTCATACATTCTAATTTAAACAAATCAATCTGTTAGGATCTATTTGTGTCATTTAGATTTCATGTAAGTATGAATTTATAATCCTGAATATGAACAATGCGCACGGGCAGGCATTTTATCCGACCCATCAGTGACATTCAAGAGCTTGGATAATGTCAACAAATCATCTAATAACAGAAAAACCAAGTTAAAGTCAATTCATTTGCAATGGTAAAAATCATATATTCATTTATTGCTTAAAAGAGTGAAAAGTTTTTACATGTAATAGTAAAATTTTCGTTTACATAATTAATCAGATAAAAATAGTATATTTATTTAGAACACCTACTGAAAGTAAAATTTTTTTTAAATAAGATTTGGGTGAAGGTTTTAACAACTCAGAGGCAATGTCTCTCAGATACTATTTCAAATTCCCCAATTTATTACATACAAAAATATACAAACCTGATTTGCTTATTTTTATTTCTGTACATTTTTCACAGCGAAACTTGTTGCTACCAGTGAGCAGTTCTGGTTTAGTGAAATAAGTAAGGGATGAGTCTATTGAGCATTCATTTGGGTCACATTTTACTCTAGGTTTCAAGGTAAAAAGAGATTTCAATATCCACTCTTTGACTTGGCTTTCTGAAAAATTACAAGACCATTTCTCCTCATTTTCATTGTCACAGGTATCTTCTTGGCTTTCACAGGAGGCAAGGATTGTCTCCTCATCAGGGCTCAGAGAGGAATTCAAAATGCTACCCTGTCGATCACTGTCTCGACGAATTCGTACTTCTTTCACTTGTAACCCCAGAGTTTGCATTCTTTCATCAGACTCCAAAGACACATTTAACTTTTTAAAATTTTCAGTTAAAACACAAGCAGTCTCTGGAACAGGCTTGAATGTGGCATCTATAATAAAGCAGTTCATTAAACCCAATAATATAAATTAAACCTAAAAACACTCAAATACACAATGTGGTGAATGTAAACAATGAAATAAATAAAAAAAAATTTAAGTAGTCATATTAACCTATACATTTCTGAGATTCAGTATCAATCATTATAGATTACTCTTAATATATTTTTATAATATGTAAAACAATACTTTTAAAAAATTTTGCTTCACAGTTTGATTCTTTGCATAAAACTATTGAACCTCTAAAGCCAGAGGTATAAAAGTGAAGGATTGGAGCGATACCTTATATAATTTTTATGTCTGATATTTTAGCACATTCCTTGCAGCATCTACCAGCATGTCAGTGGACACTGCAGACATAAATTACAGATTATTATTCACTTTGCTTTTAAAAAGCAAACAAACAAATTGCTGTTATTTATAATTATTTTTCTGTTATTTAATTACAACTGTATAAGAATTTATTCAATTTTTATAGTATCATTGTATAAAAATCATCTCACAATTTAAACACACATAAACTCACATTTTTAAGGACCTTACATTTGCAAATTTTGCTACAAGTCTGTTAGATTCAGAGGAATTTTCTCAATAATAGTCTTTGTCTGAGTGCATTGAAATCGCAAAAAAATTTGAATTTATAAAGATAGTGCTGCAGATTCACTTTGCTACCGGACTGTGCGTGTATAAATATATATATATATATATATATATATATA
>NC_092207.1:100488809-100543455 GCF_043381705.1 Parasteatoda tepidariorum
GGTACTATTCTATTAAATTATATTTTTTTGCTTTAATTTTGATAAATACTTGACAAAATAAAAGGTAAAATATGTTTTTACAGATGCTATAAAAGTATCAGGTCTGAAAAGGATACAAGACACTTAAATTTCATAATGTTATAGGATTTATAAATATCCTACACTTCATTCACCAAATTAAAATAATTTAAATATTATCATTGATTTTACAAACTAAAAAAATAGATAAATAATTCAATTTACCTTTATGATTTTGAGTAAAGTCACTTAGGTTCTTTTCTAGTAACAGATCTTCAGATACATTTTCCCCTAGCATAGCTCGTTCCAAATCTTTGGGAATTTTTTGCGTAGGAATTTCATCTACCAGTAAATCTTCAAGGATGCTGTGAAATGCACCATTTTCAGAAGTATCATTTGGCACAATAGCTACATCAAAATCAAGTTTTTCTGTCACACAACACTTTTCAAAATTAAGTCTATCCGATACACTGTTGCAATCACCCGATACATTTTCTTTTCGCTTTTTGCAAAGATCGTTATTTTTGCTCAAGTCTGTAAGCGTTTGGTTGTTGAATTCAACATCATCAGTTTCACTAGTATTTACAGTATTGGCATGTGAAACACTAGTGCTATGAAGGGATATTTCAATTACATCTGTTTCATTTTTAACACCATTACAAGAGAGATTTTTTAACTCTACTTTTTCTTTACAAGACAATGTATCTTTGATTTCTTCTAAGTTTTCTGCATTTTCCATAGCAGTGTTGTCAGTTTCTTGTTCTTCATCTTCAGCTGCATGTTCTTTACTAGAAGGATCTTTGTCAGAATCATTTTCTTTTAATTTTTCTTCACTTTCAGACAAATCTTCATTAGTTTCACTAATTCTCCTGGTCTTATTTTTCTTTTTCTACAAATAAATAATTTACAATTATAAATTAAATATTTATAATTATGAATAAATAATTTCTTAATTTTTAAAATTAATAACTATTAATTTATGAAACTGCAAAAGGAGCAATAAAGCATAACAAAGTAACAATAAAATAAAAAAAATTGGTTAATTGCTTTTAACATTGAGAGATAAAGTATACATATATAGATAAATAAGTGTACATAAATAAATAAGTGCTTATATATAAATAAATGTGTTCATAATAAGTGTAAATGGATAAATAAATGTTTAAAAAAATATACATAGTAAAACAAATACAGTTTCTAATTTTTTAAATCAGTTAATATTAAGTAACATTATACAACAATAATATAATAACAGTATGGTATTATCATTGTCAATATAATATTATAACAATATTAATATATATATATATTTAATTAGTTAATAATAAGAAAAAAAACGAGCCTTATATTTAGTATTTTTGTTTTTATAAACTTGTTCTTTCCTTATAATTTGGAAAAAAGTTTTCTAATAGCTTTTAAATGTCTTTAAGATATACAATTCTTTGACAATTTTAGTGCAACTATAAATAAAAATAAAGAATTGATTAGCCAGTTTCTAAAATGTTATTTATTTGACAAAAACAAATACATTATACCTAAATAATCAAGCAGACATAAAATATCCTCATGCATTGTAGTTAAATTCACAAATAATCAGGATAAATTCCTATTTGTGCAGCATTAATGCATGATTTTTTTAATTAATAAATCAAAACTGGCTTAAATAAATTACAAAGTATACTTTTGATTATTTGGGATAATTACTGTAAAGAATAAAAAAAAACAGAAAACACAGATAATTCAATACTTAAATTAGTTGTATCAGTTAAGTACGATAGAAATCGTTTTTCTCTACTGCAGTAAATACTTCAATAATACAGCTGATAGTAAGTAAAAGGTAACAAAATACAATTTTCATAATGATTTTCTTTCAATAATTAATTTTTTCAATACAATTTTTCAATGATTTTCTGCTTAAAACATTTAATAACATCTCAGAGAATTCTCAATTTTCAAATTGTTGTTGTTGTTTTTTAATCCAAACCTTATTTAAAAAGTTCTTCACAACCTTAATGTCCATTAATTAATATTACATACAACAACATAATGCTACAGTGATTCACATAGATTTAAAGAATATTTGATTTTCTTTTCCTGCTATGTAATCACCAGTCGAGTCAGAATAAAAATTAAATTTCATAATATGTCGAATGTGTTTTTTGCAAGATAGCTGATCCATAATAAGGCAACTTAGCACAGTGATTAAAATTTTTTTTAAAAATTTGAGCATGCAAAAGAGAAAAGCAAGTAAAGATATAAAATGTAAAAAAATTCTAAAAATTCATTAAAATATACCCTTAGATTAAAACAAATTCAGCTTGATAATAGTTTTAGAAATTTAAACAGTGAGATTAAATAATAACAGTATCAAATTATGCTAATTTAGATAATACATTATGATATCAGATTATGTTAGTAGCAAGAAACAAACTCAAATATATGCTCACATATCCTTTTGAAGCATAAAATTATCTTGCTTTTTAACCAGTTTTAATACATTATAATAGAACCACTTTGAATTTTAATAAGTTTCTTTTAAAAAGAATGGAAAAAAAACAAAGGATTTTGTATCACACAGATTGTTTGTGACATGATAAACATTTGATTTAAATTATATATTTTTACTTAAACATACCAATGAAACATTTGACTATTATTTCTTTAAGAACATTCCATATTTTCACACTAATTCTCTATGCATGTTCTTATAATTTTATGAAATGCTTTTTTCTTAAAAAGAAAAGCCTTTATACTTCATGATAAAACACATTGCATAACTTTAAATTAAATGTTTCAAACATGAATTTTTTAGTTACAAAAATTAGTTACATAAAGCTAATTAATTTAAATGTATTATGACACCACTAAGTGAGTAACAGGGAAGCAAGTTTTAAGCTTAAAGTATAATTTTCTGTAAAAAGAGATACCTTTTCTTTCTTAGCTAAATCTTTTAATTTACGTAGCTGATGCTTGCTGGGCTTTCCATTTTCTTTTTTAGGTTTATTAAGAATATATTCATTACTTCCATCTTGTTCTAATCCTCCTTTACGATTTCTCACAGGCTGAAACAAAAACAAATTATAAATATTTATCAACCTAACTCATAAAACAAATACAAATTAATAATCATAAACTTTGTAGGTTACAAAAATAGTATTTATAAATCAATGACATACATTTACTTGAATTGTTTACAAAAGAGACAGTAGCAATACAAATATTTTTGACAGCTCTTTTATAAGAAAGTTTTTTAATCTACTAGCAAATTGTGAAAACTTGAATTAATAACTAAAATAAACTTTTTTGTTATTACACATTAAAATAATTTAAAAAAATACTTGCTTTTATAATTATTCATATTTTACTATATATATATATATATATATCAGAGTTACTAAAAAAATGTGTTTCATTCATATTAAAAAATTATCAATAATTGATTGAATAAATTTAAAAAAATTTATAATGNTATAAGCATAATACAACAAAAAATAAATAATAGAAAGCATCTAGAATTTAATTTTAAAAAAAATTATATTTTATGTTCCCAAATACTTTATACTTTTTAAAAGATAAAATTTATCCCTTTTTAGGAGTTTTTAATCTAATTTTACTTAACTTAGAGGTAAACTTGAGTTGTAAAATATTTTATTTCCCGAGTAGTAAAACTTAAAAAGACAGGTTTACTGCATAACAAACTAATATCTACCCATAACTACTAGTATTAACATATTTCAGTCTTCATAGCGGTCTAAAATAAAAATCAGGACAACATTGTATTAAAAGATCTGGGAAATTTTGGGTACAATGTATGCATGCTAAACTGATTTAAAGAAGGGGAAACATAGAGCTAGAACAATACTCCCACTGCTTTGAAAATTATGTTATGTGAGGCATAATTTTTTAATTATCTACTATCTTAAAAACAGGTCAGAAATGAATTTTAAAAAATGGGACAATTTTTCACCTGTGTACATGTAGTGAAAAATCTCAGAAGGTGATTTTTTTAAAATCGACTTTGGATAGAGATTCCTCAATATTAAAATCACACAAAAAAATCTGGAATATCAGGACAAAACATTTTGTATCCGGAATATCAAGACAACTACGAACCCTTCACATTGGTATTCTGGATTCTAAAATTAGAATAGTTGTAGATGCTCAACACTTTTGAAAACTGAGACTATTTTTTTAAAATCAAATTTGGTATAATTTATGTAAGAAATGAAAGTTCAAAGTAGCTTCTTTTGCCATGGTATGGAAAGTGTTAGAAATTAATATGCAACAACGTTGCAATAACAAAGTTCTGAGTTATAAAAATAAATTTATTATTCAAAGAATTTCTCACACTTCTTTTATACAGGTGAAACAGATTTTGGTAATAAATTTATTGATTAAAATCTCTTTTTATAAATTTATTTTAGATGTATTTTTACCATTAATTTTTCTTTAATCGTAATGTTTTATAAGTCTAATTTAAATATTTTCAATTGATGATAGCCTTAGTGTATTAATGCACTATACTTAAAGTTAAAAATGAAAGTTTACCCTTTTAAACATACTGTTAATTAAATTATTATAATTACTAAATTGCTAGTATGTCACATACATTATGAGCAAGAATACAGACTTTTTAGTGCTGAAATCACTTTCATGTTTAAAATAATTAGCTATTTTAAATTGTACTAAATTTAACAAGCATATACTTGGATATTTTATATAATAGAAGGACAAGCATAACATTGAAAGATAAAGAAACGAAAGAAACAAAAAGAGTGAACTTTAAACATATTACATTTATAAAGAAACAAAGGTAACCAAAACTATTTATGATCATAACTTACTAATATAATAAAAACCTAATAAAATATGTAATAAAAACAAAATATAAAAATTCTAAAGTTACAGTGAAATAAAATAATATATCTCTAGTTTTATAATTTTCAGTTATTGACAGAAAAAAGTTGCTTGACATAACTAGAATGTTTTAGAAAATATTAATTATTTCAATTCGATATTCACAAGTCTGATATAGTAAATTTGCACAATTTATTGCATAATGTAGAGTAATGAGTTTTATTAATAAACCAATTTGAATCCTACCATGTATAACAAACTGCTCACCCCTATATTATTGCATAGAAAAATAATGCACAGAGAAGAAAAATAATTATAAACATTCTCATATATAGTAGAGCACCGATTATCCAAACTGCTCGGGACCGAACGTGGTTCGGATAATTGGAAAGTTGTTTAAAATTTAGTTTAAATGATTATTATTTATGCACTTACTTCCCTTCACACTTTTTCTGGACTTAGGACTGACAATACTATCTAAAATAGCTCCGGCGTGTTTAAAAGTTTATTATTTTTTTCTTCAATTCCTAAATATTTTCTATTTATTTATTTTTTTTAAAACTTTTGTTCATTTTGAACTATTTTTGTCATATTTCAGCTTTTTATAATTTTTTTGCCAATTACTGATTTTACTACATTTTTCTTTATTTTCCATTACGAAAGAAATCCAGCAAAGACTTTTGTTTCAAAGACTTTTTGTTTTGTTTCAAAGAAGATGCTCTTTTTCGAGCAGCCATATCCCTTATTATTCTTTTTAAATAAATCAACTGAACTGGATCAACATTATTTTGACATTCTAGCCAATTCATTGCATGCTTCTATATGAGAAGGCCCACTATCTTGAACTTGATCGCCTACTTCTTCCTCTTCGTCTGTGGATTTCCGATTTTCTTTCAAAATTTCATCAGCATTTAAAATTTGAAATCCTGGGTCATTTTCAGTGTCTTGACATCAGTCTTATATTTTTTCTGCTGTATAACCTGGTATCTTTTCATCCAGAAGATCTACTGGTTTAGAAACTTCAGTTTCGTTTGTTTTTCTGTTAAGAATTTTATTTCAAGATTTAAGATTCCAAGCACTGTAATCACTAATCATTAACCATAAGTGACAATTACCCATCCCCCAATTGTAGAACTTCAGCACTTATCTATCATAAACTCCTTCTGCATTCCAACTATTGCAGACTGTCCAAATTAAGCTCGTATTCTTGGAAGATAATTTTTAGTTGAAGAGGAGTAAAGGGGAATAAGGAACTATATAAAACTGCTAAAAAAGGTTGTAAATTATATATGGTCTTCAAATGTAGTGAATATTATTTATTCTTCTAAATTTAGAAAAATTGCCAATAAGTTAAAAAATAATCTAAACTTTAAAAAAAAGGGGAAAAAAGAAAGAATTCGGACATAGTTTGGATAATTGGACGTTCGGATAGTCGGCGCTCTACTGTATTTAAGGCATGAATAATAAAAATAAAAACTTGATTAACTCAATGTGCTTAGCTAAAGCCACCAACATAGAAAATATAATTATTATACAAAAAGTTTCAAATTTATTTACATGAGTTGAAAATTCAAATATTTGGAATAAAATAAAATATTAGTGTTATAAAATCATCTTATAGAAACCAAAATAAAAATTCATTGACAGCGAGCATAGAATTAATACACAGCAAATTTAAAAAAAAGCTTTCTCTAATGCCAACAAAATGCTGCAGGTGTCAGGATGAACAGAATTACCTCAAAATCCTTTTGTTGTCCTCCATCAAGGAAAGGTTGGTTGCAATTGTCCTGATGCTAGAAATGATTTGTTATTTAGTTTAAGCGAATGAGAGATATTAAACTAACAAATTAATGACTTAGTTGAAATTGAAAATAGTGTCATTATAACCTTAATATTAGAATAATCATTATAAGAATATATTTAACCTTTAAAAACCCCATCTTAAAACATTATAAAGAATAAACAAAATGCATTATGATTTTGCACATATGTTATGCATTATTTCTGAAATTATCACCAGGAAACAAAATAGATTACTCTATTATAAGAATATAAAATCTTAGCTACTCTGTTTCCTCATAAATTTTTATACAATGCAGTGATTTTTCAACTTTTTTTTTAATGTCCACTTAATGCAACAACATTAAGTATTATATTGTTCCAAGCTGTTATTTTTAATTTTAGGACAAGCTTTTTTTTTCTTCCTCTTTTGTAGCATTCACAGCCAGACACATAATCAGATTTTGAAAAAAAAAAAATTTTTTTTTTCTTCAAATGATTAAAATAGATAGCTAGCTTCTTCAATTTCGGAAAACAAATTCTAATAAAACAAGTTTTATAATTTACTACTATAAATCTTCTTTTGAGAATTTAATAACAATTGAAGTAGAAGTGAATGTAATAAAAATGTAAATTTACAGAATTTTGAGAGAAATTAAAATTATCATTACAGGGAAAAAATATCATAGCTAAAATTGTAACGATAATTACGTTTTCCATTATTCCTGACCGTATAATATCTTTATTTATGCAAACCATAGTAACATATGGGTCAGATCATATAAGTAAGTTTTTCTTGCAGTATGATCTGAATCAAATAAGCAACAACACAAACAAAAATAAATTTACATTTAAAGACAATACAAATACTTATGTTTACACAAAAAATATTTCTAAATTATTTGCACCTTTTCTTCAAAGAGAGGTAGTGACATATCCATGAATGGTTCAAATACTTGGGACGACTAAATAAATAAAGAAAAAAGTTAATACTTTCTAACATGATGTAAAAATTTTCAACATAATAATAAATAAAAAAAAGAAGTCAAAATATTTTTACACATGCATTGTAGGAAAGTTACATAAATAATCTGCTTACTGTTTTACATTCTTCACATAGCACTGTACTGAGAAAGAGGCCACCAAAGATTTTTTCAACTAATGTATGAGATGCATAGCAGCTATAAGCTAGAAGAAAGGGGGAAAAAAGTTTAAAATAAAATGTATTAAATAGAGAGACTCAAATGCAACATATTTATAAATCTTTTAAAGCATAAAAAGTAAAGAAATAAAAAAGTGTATTCAATTTTTATTTATTTATTTATTTTCTCCAAAACACTGGTCCACTCCACTAAAATAAAACTCATTACAATAAGAAATAGTTATTTAAATACCAAATATATTAAACAAAGAATATAAAATCAACAATAATAAAATACACACAGAGTTAATTAAAGTCTTTCATAACGCTAAAGAAAAGACAGGAACATTGAAGAAGTTAGTAAATATCAATTTGCCATAAAACATAGTCATGAATCTGAAATTTGAAAACAATGGAGTAAAATAATATAATTTGGGAAAGATGTCATATGAACTTTCCCAGATTTCAATATTAAGTTTCAGTTAGTATAAGGTCAATTAGGTCCACGACCCCCCCCAAATATGGGTATATGGGAAAAATTTTCAACTTGTCGCTGTGACAGTCTCTTGCACAGCCGGAGGTGAACAGAGAGTATCTGGCACACGCACCGGCCGAGAGGCCCGGCGAAGCCCCTCCGTGGCATTTATCTAAAAACAAGAAAAACATAGTGCTATTTTGGCAACAGCCCGGAGATAATCGGGCAAAAATTCAAAAGTAACAAATTTACCTCAAGAATTAAACATTTTACACGTAGAATAGTTGTGATCATTCCGACTATACTTAGTTAGTATAAGAAAAACTTTTAACTACTGAGTAAAATCAAATATTAATTAAATAGTTTTGAGTAAAACTTACTGAAATTATAATAGTTGTGGTAAGAATATGTGAACATGGTAAGATTCTATTTAATATTTAAAAAGAAAACGCCAGCTGAAATTGCTGTACTGAGGCAATATTGAAACAAAGCAAATAAATTACAGCAAATTTAAAAATTCCTTGCATTGTTAATTGTTAGCTTTGATTGACATCAAAGCTAACAATTAATAATACCCGTTAATAAGCATACCCAAATTCTTACCTTTAACAAGTTTCTTTGTGTCTTCATCAACTTCTTCAACAGGAATGTTAGCAATATCAAAATGCCGTAAAATAGCTTTCTTCTGCCGCTAAAGTTAAGGTAAAAATGATTAAATGTCAGATGATTAAATGTTAAAGATGGTTAGATCGATATGATATACAGATTAGTCAACAAAATGGATATCATTAACTAATCGAGAAATTTACATTTAGGCAAATATACATAGGAATTTCTCGTCAATACACAACTTACTCATCAAATAACAAAGAAAAGCTGAAAAAGCAGACATTGCAAACACTCAATCAGTTAAGCTCTTCGCATAAATTTATTTCACTTTGTATAATCTGAATCAAACAATTTTAAAGTGTTTCCAGGTGTCGTGTAAATTATTTTTATCATTTTAATGACTAATCAGTTTTTATAACTAGTATTAAAATATTAATGAAGTTGAAAAAATTAAATAAAAACATTACTAGTTTCAATCACTTATTTTTATTACTTGCTAAGATAAAAATAATTTCGCCGTCAAATTTTTTTTTTAGAAATAGCTGAAAGAAAATTCGTGATAAGAATTTTCATTGGAACATTTTAAACATAAATAGCAATTAGTTAAAAATTAATTAGTTAAATTGCAATTAGTGAATTCCATGATTTATATATAAAAATTTTCTTTTAATGTGTTGGTGTGAGATTAATCATTTCCTTACTTTCACTTCATCTTGTCTAACGCCATCTAACAATTGTCTCAGCAGCTCATGACTATCTTGTTCTTGGAAGTGTTTAAATTGAGGGCACCTAAAATGTAATAACAATATTTAGAGAAAAAGGGACAAATTTCAACAATGATTTTTTTTAAAGGTTCTTTTGTAAATAAAAAAACAATAAATACATACAAAATGATTATCACAATTGACAAGTAATATCAAATAATTATTAGCATAAATATAATGAAATATAAAATATTAAAAATTTTTCTCTGAAGCCAGAGAATAAATATTTTTAATTCATGATGTTATGATTGCAACTTAGATACATTTAATTTAAAACCTGTCCCCAATTTAAAAATAATAATGTCAGCAACTCTTCATAAGTAAAAACTAAACATATATAGATGCACTATATTAATTAATTCAAATTAATGAGAGCAAGGAAGCATTTTGGAAGACGGAACACACTGGCAACTTGAAAAGGTTCACAGATTACATCACACTAATTTTATTTTTTTTCTATAAAATTGCTATTAATATCAATGATCTCTTTGTTTGATTTTTAGGCTGATCATAACCACAATAAATACAAATTGAAAAAGAAAAGTCACAATTGATGTGAAAAGAATACATTTTTATTCCCAATTAGAAGAAGAAAAAATATTTATATAAAAAAAATTACGTACTTTTTAGAAATTTCAGTAAATAAAGAACTAGGGTTCACTATTTCATTTTTATTTGATGTAGAAGCATTCATTAATTTATAAACGTGCAGAAGACTATTAGCCAGAGGAAATTGTCGTGGTATAGGAATCTTCAAATGCTCCTGTAAACAAAATATGTAACTCACTGATCAGAAGATAGTATAGAAAAATGAACAACATTAGAAGCATATGAAAAATAGAAATATAATCATAATGGAATAAATTTTTTTAACATTATTTTTCTTTCAAAGATTTTAAATTTGTAATTAGGAAATTTCTATAACTAAGCAAGATCTATTAAGTTTTGACATTATTGCAATTAAAATTTCAAAAGCTAAGCAAACCAACATTTATTAATTTGCTTGTTACTAGTAGTAATGCTTAACAAAATGTCCATGTTTATCTGTAAATATATAACATCCATTTTTAAGTATTTTAGTTTGTATTTTTAAGTATTTGTATCTAAAAATGGTTTTAAAGCATTTTAAGATTAATCTGTTCCAGACTAATATTGTCATAATTAGTAAGTTGAAAGAACTGAAAATTCCATAAAACATTAAGTCCTAGGTTTGTGTTATTAAGATCTTCTACTGTACTATCTTAGATCTGCTCGTGCAATAAATACGTTTTCCAAGTGTTATAAAGGAGCATCGAATTCTTTTGAATTCGATGCTATGTAGCAAGATTTAAAAATAAATATGTAGCAAGATTGTAGCAAAAGATGAATATGTAGCAAGATTTAAAAAATAAAAGTGGAGTATTATCTTCGGTTGTATAATTTCAGATGAGAAATGTGCTGAATAAAGCAGTTTTTTTACGAAAGGATGTTCTAACTTAATGTCAAAATATTTTTGGATGATTTTAAACTCCTACTTTTAACATTTTAGTCAGCAAAACTCACTCTCATATAGTTTAGCAATTTTTTTAAGACAAAATTTAACTATTTTTGTAATTCACAAGGGACTTTTTCAGTGAAAAGAAATGTCTAACATAGGCATTGCTCTTTATTTCCCTTGAAAGCAAAAATTAGTAAATGGTAAACGTTTTTCAATTATTGAATATTTAGATATTATTTTATTTTAATTATCGCAAGTGAGTTTTTCATGCATTGCCAAAATTTCAATCTAATTGTTGTAATGTGCTACTTTAAGTGGGATCTACAAGTTCAAAATGTTGTTAGATTTCCAAAATCGTATTTTGTTATTAACTTCTGTCCCACTCTTTAGAATTTCGTCTTAATAACTTCAATCATTTACAAATATATTTTAGTTAGCTTACTTACATCACAGGTTTCTTCAACCACCATATCATCCATTAAAGTTAGACAAGGGACTTCCCAAACATAGTCAAGGGCACATGCCTTTTCCAATATCCTAAATAATAATTGTGTTTGGTTCAGGTTCTAAAAAATAAATAAAGATTAAAGTTTTCAATTATTTTATGTGTCACAACAAAAATATAGCAATATTTGAAGCAAGAGACTATTTACATCAGGAAATGCTAGCACAAGTCATGCATCGACTCTCTGAAGGAAATAAACATCAATCAAAAATCTTTTTGAAGATGTTCAAATGTGCAATGCTTGTTGGGAACTCACTCACCCACCCCCCCATGAAGAAAAATTAGTGTTTTTGCACTTTCATACCCTAGATGCATCTATATCAAATATTACGTAAAATTCACAGATCAAAATTAAAGATAATCTGGGAGGAAATTTGAAAATAAAATATATATAAATGTAAATGTTTGACATTTAAATGTTGAAATGTTTTAAATGTTGAATATTATCTAAAAGAAAGGGGAAAAAACTTCATGGTAGATTCACAAAAATTTCATTTCTGTCTAACAAATCTAAGCAAAACTTAAATAATACTTTTTTTTTTCAACAAAACAAAACAATTAATTAAATAATTTCACACAAAATTTTTGTTTTTAAATTCCTACCTTTTGAATTGAATTAAACATTGTTTTATTTCATTAATCTTTACACATAATTATAAAAGAAAGTTCGATTTTTTATGAAATATGTCTTTAAATACCTTATTTTCTCGCAATATGGCATGAAAGAAGAATGCTTCCTTGCACACATTCATCTAGACTAAAATTTCTTGTTCATGCAACCCTATATATCAAACTTTAATTATACAATTCTATATTCAGAGTCGGAGAAAGGCGGGCTGTCACCTGGAACATCACTTCAAGGGAGGACCGAACAAGACGAAGATTTAATGTTCTGTAAATTTATTTTCTACTTTATTTAAAGAATTTTTTGCTTTAAAATATATTAATATGTTATTTCTTATTAATTCTATATTCCTAAGTAAACTTTTTTTATGGTTCTTTAAGTAAAACTAAATATGGAAAGAAGAGTGTGCAGCCAGGGAAGATCTTTTTTGTAGAAATTTATGATGCCACCCAATATTCTCAAAAAGTAAGAGAAAAAGAGGGGGGAGGAGTGACCTTGGAGCTCTAATTTTGTGGTGTCAAATGAGCCTGTGTATCTTTTTATATAATGTGAATTTGCTGATACAAATCTTAATATTTCATCCCTATTTCATCTTAAAATTTAATATAAGTTTTTCATTCAAATCTTGGCAGATTTTCTGAGAAAAAAGATAATTTCCAAGATTTCAGTAAACTAAGTTAACAACAAGAAATATATATATATAAAAGTTTTTACAATAATTTACTCTTTGATATATATTTAAAATAATTACTAAAATATATTTGCTAATAGAGTGCAGAATAACTTCTTTATTCGTCCGATTTATTTAAACGTTTATTATCGTTGTATTCAATGCTGCACGTAGGTTTTTATTTATTTACTTTAATGTATAACTTTAAAAACCAATATTAGTCTGAGTAGAGAGTATCTTATCTTTCTCAAAAGTTATTTAATGGGAATAATTATTTAATATTTTAATATCACTATAATGACTATCCGTTATTTCATTAATGTGTTTCATGAGAGGTAATTTTTAATATAGTATATTTCATAAACAATTTATTACAAGAACGCTTGTCCCTTTGTCATGAAAACTGTCATTATGAACGATTTTAGATACGTGAGTGAACATAAGGAATGAAAGGATAGCAATCAATGGATCAGTGAATTAATACAAGTCAGTAATAAATAGCAGTGAATTTGTTTACGAGTAAATCAATGAAGGACATTTCAGTGAATTGTTGAATGAATGATTATTAAACTAATGGTTTTCTTTCTAAACCTTGAACGCATCAATTGTAATTCATCTTGTTCATATGTTTCCCAAGTCAACATTTAGGATTGATATAGGTTTTATAATTTTCTGGCTGCAATTTAAAATAAAATAAAAAGTATTTCTGTATAACATATTGATTACACCAACAAGCAATTTAAAAAAAAAAAAAAAAAATTCCTTTCCCAAAATTGAGTTTAGTATCAGTGTTGCATTTTCAGTATTGCCTGAGGTGTGACAGCATCTTCTACCGACACTGTCGATCTTAGAGAGACATTTACATAAGAGATAACCTTCAATTGCTTCAGTCAAAAGTGAACTAAGAGTATTTTCAGCAATCATAAATTTTTATAAAGCCTTGAGTTAAAAAAATTTAAGGTTACTTTCCACAAATCCAGATTCTAATTTTATTCACATACTTTTCTTGAAAGACAAATTTAACGTGAATATTACAACATTTTAATAACAGTGATTAACATTAATTTAACAACGCAATATTTAGAAATAAACAGTGGATCAAAATAAATTTTACTATATAAATTTCTGCCATCTAAAAAAAATATAGCTTACTCTTAAAATGGCTCTTTTTAAAAGATGGCAACGATAAAACATTTATAACATAAGTAAAAAATTACATTTAAAATAAATAATAGAGACAAAAGTTAAACATAAACAGAAATTATATAGAAATTCATTAGCATTATTCATTTTTATGAAAACCTTACAGAATTCTCATCTGGTACATTTAAATAAAAATATTGTTATACTAAATTTCTTTGTCTTGATATACAATGATTTCTACAATAAAAATATAGCAATATTATGGCTAAAAAATTACCTGCATCACAGCATTGAAAAAGCAAGTATTTCCTAAGTTTCTTAAGCCCTGAAAAAAAATTTGATCAACTAAAACATAAATAGGTTTCCAACAAGCAAAATGTACATTTTTAATGTCTTTTTCATAAAATAATTCTATTGTTCACTATTTCATACTGTCATTAAAAAAATAATAAAAAAAAAATTGGCTCATTTTTGTGAAAATTAAAGTAAAGAATTCCAGTCTGGCTATCAAAGCATTTTCCACTTGGTTTCAAAACAATTTAAAAATAAATATGAGCAATAGTTTATAAAATAATAATGCTTATATAAAAAAAATCTTTGTGAAAGCATAGTTTTTATGAATTTTGTAAAAGGGAAGTTCTTACGAATTTCGTGCGAGGACCACTTTTATAAATTTGATCTTTATGAAAAGGCAATTTTTACAACAATTTTTGGTAAAGTACCCTTTTTCAAACTTGAGACTTGTGAAGGAGTTTAATCTGAAAAGTTATTTTCTTCACAGAGCAAATTAAGCATATTTTTAATTAAATTTTAATGCACATATTTTTTATATTTACAATTGACATAAACTTTGATAGAATTCTTTCAAGTGTAGGAATTATTTTCTCACAAATAATATACATAAAATTTTATGAAGGCAAGCAGCAATGCTGAATTAAAGATAAATACTTAAAGGAATAAAGATCTAATTAAAACAAATATAATTGCAATTTATAAACTTTTAAAGAAAATATTTACCTTGACACATGATTTGGAAGGAAGCATATCTTTCTTATTTTTATTTTCAGTTTTTACATTAGCCACTTTAGAATCTGTGGTTGCTTGCTCTTTGATTACAGACTTTGATAAATTAGGCTGATTATTTAAGGGAGATTTATGTACATCTAAAGCTAAAAATTAAAATATACAATGAAGTTTACACAGTGTAACAAAACATTTTAATTACTATAGTAATGGATTCTCAGTAAAAGATAATAAATAACAGAATTTGGCCATAATTTTTGAAGTGTTCATTCAAAAGTTACTACTAAAGTTAGAGATACTGAGTTTTGACACAAAGGATAATGTATTTTTAAGCACATCAAAAGTAATCAATACTAACAATTTTTCTAAAGTCATCTACAAAACAAAATATAGTCATTAAGCTTATTATCTTCACAGAAGAATTCCATAAATTACTACATTATTTGAAACATTTTAATAGTTTATATTTTTACAACCAATAGATATACCTTTTTCTCAAACCACAAGTGTAAAATTCTTCCCATTAGATAAATAGTACAGGGGAATTGTTTTAAGGCATATTGTAAAAGTCTCTTAGCTTACAAAAAACTGAATAGCAATAATAAAGATATCAAATAACAGAAACTGCAAAAAATATTTCCTTGACTTTTAGTCATTTAAGCTTACAACATTTCTCTGATTTTATGGTGAATATTAATTATGTATAAATTCCCAGCATTCTATAATCTTAGAATCATTTTGAATATATAATATACATTGCTAAAACACTTTTTCTAGTTTTTTTTCTTTTTTTAAATAAATAGGATATCCAGAAACTTCCATTAAAAACAGTATATTACAACTCCCATATGCACATTGAAAATCTCAACAAATAGGTAACAGAGGTTTAATCTCAATTCAATTACAGATCTACAACTAATCGGTGTACCACAATTGCAGCATAAAAACAACCAAATTATTACTAAATATGTAAAATAACTAAATTAACGCACTTTAGCAAGATGAGAAACTATTATTTTAAATCTTTTTTCCTCAACAAATATTTCTTTAAAAGTTCTATTTAATATTACAAATAATATAAGTGATAAGATACCAAGTGTTTTAATATAATGTATATTATACATTTAAAAAATGCTAAATTCAATTTGTGCAGATATTACAACAACTCTTTAAAAATGAAACTAATTTACAAAAATAATAATTGCTCTTTAAATATATATAAAAATTTTGCACAGACAATAAATAGAATGACAAACTGTTTGAACAAACAGTTAAAGCCTGTCATGGGTGATTGTGACACAAAATGAAAAATACTGAAAATTTTATATGCCTAAAATCGATATCAGGATAACAACTTGTACACCATATGTGTTTCATATTTGACATTATTTTTTGAATTAGCATATATAATTAAATTACTCACTAACGAAGAACATCACACCTCTATAGTTAACTAATTCAAGAAAAAACTTACAAGAATAGCAACATAGGATTTTTAAAACATGTGAATATGAATAGATATATTGGAGTTCAAAAAGGCAAAAGCTCGAATTGCGAGATTGAACTTTTAAATCGCATAAATACGAATCACGATGCGTAAATTTTCAGTTCACATGAATATGAATCAAAAAGGGGAAGTTTTTAAATAATGGGAAAATCGATATACTTAATATTACAACCGTATGAATACTAATTGCAATATTAGGTATTGGAAACCTGTGAATAAAAAATGCAACAATGGATTTTTAAACTCACGTGAATACAAATTGTGATATTGGGTTTTAAAAGCGTACAAATACAATTCTCCTCAATAGAAATCACAATATAAGATTTTTTAATTGAGTGAATACGAATTGCAAAGTGTAACTTTTTAATCAGGTGAATACGAAAATCTATGTTTGATATTAAAATCACGTGAATAAGAATCGTGGTTTTAGCAAATTCCGACTCTGTTCCAAATAGTCAAAAAGGCGAAAATCCGCCGAACCGAAAGAATCAACTTGGTGCAAGTACCATATGTATGTAAACATCTCTCTAAGAAGATTTAGCAAAGTTTTCAAAATTTCATCAGTTTAAAAGTTTTTGAATAGTGGTCCACAAACCAAAGGTCTCAAGATATGATACAATATTCAAGATTTTAGAGGAAAAATCACATGCCTTGCTTCTAGTTTTTAGACCCGGAAGAATGATACAAAAACCCCTGAATTCTGTACACCAACTACATTGGATAATATTTAAATTAATAGTTGTAATAATAATAATAGTTTAATAAAATAAAAAATATTACTATTATTAAATGTATTTTTACTGCCTTTCGATTTATTCAGAAACTCCACACACTGCCTCAAATTACGAGACTGTTGAAGATTAACATTATCATCACATTCATAGCACCTAAAAAAAAATAAAAAATATATGAATTTTAAAATTTACAATGCATTTTTAAAATATTATTCCAAAAATTATCAAATTATTTAACATATAAATTTAATGCAAATTCGAAATACTCCAAATTTTTTAAAACAATTTTTAACATTGGTGCTAATATTATATTTTTAAATATCATGCTTAAATTCGAAACTGTTTTATTACTTTTATCAAAATAAGACTACACCATTAGTTTCTATTTTTAAATTGCATAAATAAAAATTATATGCAACTATTGCAACTACATTTCTTTTTTTAAACACACAACATGTGACATAGTTCTAAATTGATTAGTTAGAGGTCTCTGACCCCTGTATAAAGCTCAACCAGTTTTATCACAAGGAAATGATTTTTAGAGAAACTTTAGAGGGAGGAAAGAGGACTTCAATACTTTTGCTCCGCAGAAAATTAAATTCCTCATAAAATATTTTAACTTGTCCAACAAAAATTTTATTAGCGGAAATTAGCGGGGGAAATGGAAAAATCTGAAGAAAAAAAAGCGGAAATCCGAGGAAGAATCACATCCCTGAGAGCTCAACCAGCATCAATAATTAAAAGATGGTCTTACCAAATCAAAATAAAAAAGGTCCCAGCAGATAGACCACCCACAAAAGGACATAAAAAAATGATATTAAAGTGAAAAAGATGTCTAAGAAATAATATTGAATCCAAAGGCAAAATCATATAGCTCAAATCATTGAATAACTATAAAATATAGTTAAATAAAAGTAAAGGATAAATAAACTAAACAAAAATTGCAATGCTACTAAATCAAAATTTATAATAAATACACTAAAATATCTATAATATTAAATCATCATAAAATATAATAAATATATCAAATTATATTTAAAATATATTATTATAAACGTATTAGAATAAAAATATAATTAAAAAAATTTAAGTGAAAATGATTTATTTAAATAAATTATTATAAATCATTAATACACTTTGTCATGCTTGTTAATTCATTAGGTGCCCTAATTATTATTTTTTGTACACCTAGTATATTTTCTGCTAACTTTTATATTTGTTTTCTTAAATAGCTAGTTTTAATCATTGTACTTTTATTAATTTTGTTTTGATTATCAGTGTCTCATAAGTCAAAAACATACAATATTATTATTCGTATTTTAAAGCTACAAAAATATTCTTATTACAAATATTATTCTTTTTTTAAAAATTGAAGTCCTTAGTAGGGATTTACCTAAGCTAAATTCTTAGTGGATTGTTTCTCAATTTAGCCATAACTGCGACTTCAATATGTCACAGTAGATGAATATAAAAAAAAATTTATACATTTTTTACAACAATAATTTTTGATTCTTACTTTGTTAAAAAAACAACTAAAACCAAGGGGAAAATACTAACACCTTTTTACTTTTGCAAGGGATATAAATACATATATATTAGAGAAAAAGAATAAATAAACATCAAAAATGCATTTCATTACTACTTCACAGTAAATCCTTCAATTATAACATGCATCCTAATCTATTAATAGTGATATTTAAATCAAAAAATGTAACAAACAATAAAGAAAAATATTTTTATATAATACTATTGAAAAGGATTAAAACAAACAACACCTTTTCTATAAAAAAGTAATTGTTTGATTCATATTCATTTAATAACAATAAAATGCTCATCATAAGTTAAATTTAAAATTAACGAAAAAATATTAGGATGTTAAATTTTTATTCCATGAAATACTTATTATTCAACTTTTACGTATTCAGAAGGATGACTAAAATGTTTACTCTAATAAATATATGTAACTTTAAAAAGACACAATCTGTAAATTACTTTGTTTGAGAAGGGCTTGCTTTTAAGAAATTCCTACTCTCTTGGTGTAAATAAATAAGTTAATGTGATGTTCACTTTCTTTAATCTAGTAATGCTAGCTGTTTAAGGAAGATTTAAAGAAAAGAAATATTATTTTTTTTATGTGCATTACCCAAACACATTAATCAAAGACCCTCCATCACAGTAACACTTCTATTATGAAGGCTAATGGATAAAGCTTTATCGGCTATTCCATATAAGTAATGTTATTTTAACATTGTAAGAATATTCAAACTCAAATTTCTTACTTAATAATGCATTTGAAATTTAGTCCTTAACTAGAGCAGCATTTAAACTAGCAAGTGAATTAAAATAGATTTCCGTAAAAAGCTACATTGAATCAAACTTAAGCAAAAAAATATTATTTACTCACGGCGACAGAGTAAAAAAAAAGCAAGGAACTACACCGAAAGTAAAAACAAAACCACAGAGAAGAAAAAAAATAAATAAATAAAAGATCACTGAAAAGCAAGGAACTGAAAAGCAAAAAAAACCAGGAACTACACTGAAAGTAAAAACAAAACCACAGAGAAGAAGAAAAAAAATAAATAAATAAAAGATCACTGAAGCATCTCACAAGCTTCAGAGTGAAGAAAAAGTCAGGATAATATTCTTCAAAAAAAAAAAAAATTATAATCTGTACATTTTTTGAAACAGTATAGATATAAAATATACTACTTTTAAAAAAAGGCAAACTGCAAACTAAAGAGTATAATTTTTTTATTTAAGAGTAATATAAGCAAGTTTTACTGCAATAAATAAAAAAATTACTATTTTTAAATTCAGAATTGCTTTGTATAACAAAAAGAAAGGTAAAACAGTTTCCGTTATAATTTTATCATTACTGAACTCATAATAGTTTCAAATCAATGCATGAAAAAAATTGTATACTACTGTTGCATTCAAAAAATAAACCAGCATTAGTTCAATAATATCCCTCATACCAGTATTAAATTAAAGTTTGTAATCAATTTCAAAATTTCTTTAATCAAATAATTTCAAAGTAAGGTTATCAAATAATATCAAAATGGACACAGAGTGAATGTGCCACTAGACATTTTTGCAAAAAAGTAATTTAATGGGTGATCCACCAATTAACCATTCAAAACTTTTGTAACATGATTACTATATTATTAATTAGAATCAATGCTTTTTAATATCAGATAAAAAAGAAAAATTATTAATTGTTAAACTAAAACACTACACCATACAATATTTATTACTGCATTTGATGAAAATGAATAATTATATGGCCCTTATGACTCCTGAATTAATTGCATAAAAATTTGATACAGTTAACTTGTTAGCTGACTTTTAATTTACATAAAATGAGCAAATTCCAAAAAATTTCCACACAAATTCCAAAAAATTTCCACACAAATTCCAAAAAATTTCCACATTATGCTTCTAAGGGATAAATAATAATGTTAGAGTTACAGTTAGAGCAAGAAAAACCGTACGCAAAAGTTCTCTTGTGAATCTTACAAATAAGGCTATTTTCTTAAACTATGTACATACTTATAACAGAGTTCTCCAAAAGGGCAGGGCACTGCATCTCAAAAAAAAAAGGGCATTATAAGTTTTAAAAAGGCATTCGTTCAACACCGTAAAAATTTAACAAAATGTGTAATATTATGTAATAATTGAATTTGATCTTCAACAATTTTTAAATTACCCTCTCATACTATTTTATGTGTATATTTCAAAAAATAATTCACTCTCATTATGAGAATAAGAGAAAAAACTTTAGTACATAAAAATAATTAAAAGCATGCTAATTGATAATCTCATAAATGTCTTTCTTTTAAATAAATAAACTGAAAAAATTATTAATTGATAAGCAACTTGAAAGATTTTTATATAACTGAAAATTACGTTAAAATAGACATTTATAGTAGCATTTTTTTTTAAAAATTATTTACTTAAAAAATAATTTTAAAACTTAAAACCATTCAAAAATCTTAAAACCAATCATCCCTGAAAAAGGAGATACTTAAATTTAACCAGTTGAGAATAATCCTAAAAAAGTAAATATTTGTAATAGTAATCAGAATTAAACCTATTAACACAATAATTTTACCAGTGTGTAAATATTAGTTAAAGAGTGAATTAATTTTTTTAAAACTGGAATATGAATAAAAAAACAAGGTATTTAAGGGATGGGCGGTTTATTTTTATAAAAAGGGCGTATTCATAGGGATCAAAGGGGAGGCCGGGCAGATCGCCCTTCTAAAACCGCTTAGGAACACTGCTTATAAAAAATTAATAGTCTCTAAATTTGAGTTATTAAATTTTTTTGATTTTTACAAGCATTAATTAAAATAAAAAAAGATATTGGATGAAAAATTCAAAACTTTTAGTCCTCAAAATCATTTTTTTAAAATACAAATTTGTATTTTTGAAACATTGGATGTTCTGAACACAAATTTCAGAAATATCAGAAGAAAAAGCTAAAAATCTATCAAGTATCAAGAAACTCTGGACAACTACATGTTACCCAGTATTTGTTCAAAGATAAATCTTTAAAGAGATTATTCATGGTAGCTGCAGTGAACATCAAAAAATTCTCAAACAAACTAGACTATAACAAATACTATTTAAACTTTATTTGATTTGAAGCAGATTAAATTGAAGAAAAAAAAAAGAAATTACAGTTTTTTTAAAAAAAAGAGAGATTGACTAACTCACCACACAACACCAGATGAAGAACTCAAAACTAAAGCATGGCAATCAGAGTGAATAGTTTTAAAATGTTGAATGGCATGCTGATGGGTCGACACTCGACCGCAACCTCGATTTCCGCATTGCAAACATAACCAGATTTCAGGTAACTCATCATTTCCTGCCTCTAAGTTTTCAGAACAGCCCTAAATTTCACATTAAAATAATTATTTTAAAATAAAAAAAACAGACAAAGTTATTTTAGATCATAAAAAAAATGTCATACCCCGCATAAAGCAATGTTTGCAGCTTTTAAATTTCGTTTCACTCTCGAGAAGTTTAAACCTCTCGTAATGTGCTGGCATATTTTACCTAAAACAAAATATACAGAAAATTATATTAGTCAAAATACAGAGTCACATATCACATGCCACAGACCAAACACACATATCTGCAAATTTAGAAATTGACCGATTCCTGTTGAAAGTGGGATGTTAATGATAAAATATGATATAAAGTTATAAGCATTTATGCAATATTTCACTACATTTGTTTTCAGATATGAATTCAGAATCTGATGATCAGATACCAGATTCAGAATCTGTTCTCTGATTCTAGAGAGGATGAGACTGAAAATTTGCTGATAAAAACTTCACCTAATCTGAAGAAATCTGATAGAAACAGTTTTGATAGGAATAAACAGAAAGATTTATTTCCTCTGTGAATCTGTCCTTTTTTTTCTGACCATTAATGCTAATTCTATAAAAAAAAAATTAAAAAACAAACACTAATTAGAAATTGGATTCAATTCCAGTTTGAAAATGGAGTAGTCCTTTATACAAAGGCTAATTAATCATTTTTACTAGTTAAATGATATTTTGTAAGGCATTTCATAACTGTCTTGACTAATTGTAAAAGCACAGGCTTAATTTCAAAAACAAATGGCATTCATTTAAACAATTCATCAAAACTATTTAGTCATCTTTTTTTTCAAAAAACTTTATGCATTGTGATTATATGACATTTCATATACCATTTCATATATAATATTTAAAACCAAAATTTATATAAATTTCATCACTAAAATATTGATAATTATTCAAGCGTAATTTTTGTTTTTAATATTAATAAAAATAAATATTTTGTCATATTCACTTCTAAATAAATTTTAAATATTGGTAATACAAAATTGCAATTATAAATATTTCTTTTTAAGACATTTTAAACGTCAGTCTTTTTCTAGGTTTTAGGCAATTTAAACTAACAAATTTCTGATAGCTGAAACTTGTTTCTGATGCTTGCTATATCGAATTTATAATATAAATGAAGTATAGTGTGCCAAAAAAATGACCACCCTGAATAACTTATGATCAAATCTTCATGTTTAAGGACTCAAATTTCGAGGTTTGAGGGGGTGACCTTAAAAATGGTAATCAAAAAGAGCAAGAACTATTTTAAGTTACAAAATCAGTCACATAAACGTACTTTCTTTGAATAAACATAACATACCTTTTTTCGAAAAATTTTAATTTTTGATCCCCAAAGTATAGGGGGTAGCTGCAATATGGGAAATATGTCCCCCTTAGTTTGGTCAGGAGAGAGATCCAAAGCTCGAACTTATTACTATTAATTTTTACACATTTTGCCATACCTCAAAAACTTTTTAAGTGAATTAAAAAATATTTGGAAACAATTATAAAATTTGTTTGTCCAAAGATAATTCTATGCAAAATAATAAATTTTAGTAAGCATGTACTTTTTTTTATTATTTCATTTCGTAACAGTCGAAAAAAAATTCATAATTTAATATGGCAAAATACAAAGTTTGAGCAAAATCGGTTTAATTGTTCCTGAGAAATGTAATTTTAAATATACCACTTTTTTAAAATTTGATTTTTCAGGAACTATTTGACAGATTTTGCTCAAATTTCGTAATTTGCCATGTAGAATTACCCACTTTAATGTGATGTAAAAAATTGTATGGCTTAACTCAAAATTTTTTTGACTATAATTAATTAAAATAAAATAAACATTTACTAAAGTTTATTTTTTGAATTGAATTATCTTTGGACAAACGAATTTTATAATTTTGTATAAAATTTTTTTACTTCACTTCAAAAGTTCTCAAGATATGGGGAAATATGCAAAAAGTAAAATTAACAATAAGGGGTTCAAACTTTGGATTGTTCTCCTGACCAATCTATGGGGACCCAATTTCCCATATTGTAGCTACGCCAATATTTTGTTTTGTGGGTCAAAAATTTGAATCCGTTGTAAAAAAAAAGTATGTTTCTTCAGAAAAAGTATGTTTTTGTGCCTGATTTCATAACTTAAAATATCATCTGCACTAATTAATTAGTATATTTGAGGTCACCACCTCAAATCATTAAGATTGAGTCCTTGAACGTGAAGATCAGATCATGATATCAAAGGTTATTCAGAGTGGTCTGCTCTTTTTTCTTGGTACACTGTACATTTCACTTTATTTATAGCAAAGTCAAAAGTACTTTTAAATGTCCATTTATTTTAAGTAATAAATTAATTTCGTTTTTTATTTTGTTAATTTTTATTTCCAGATTTTGGTCTATTACATTTTATTTACCATCTAGATTATATACAATTTAGTTTCGAAGTGGCAAAAAATTTAAGAAGTGAAGATCCTATCATTAGATCAAAGGTTATTCAGGGTGGTTTGTTTTTTCTTCGTGCACTGTACACTACAAATTATGAATTGTAGGTACTAAATTTTTTAGTTTTGTTTGTGAGTGAACAACTCTGTAATCTATTAAAAAAGATAGAAAGTGAAGTAGCATGCTTAACTTTCTTTGGCTTTACTTACAATTAAAAAATCAAGACAGATTTAAATAATAAATGTTTTAATAAAAAAAAATGTAGGAAGAGTTAAAAGATGAAAGTGTGGAAAGAAATTTATAAAAATGCAATATTTTCGTACTTAAAATATTGTTTTAGATTTTTAGCCCCAACTGTCTCAAAAATAAAACAGTACCAAGTGTCTTAGTAGTTCTAAATCAATAGTTTAAAATGAAGATATAATCACAATCGACACAACCTTGGAATTGGATAAAAACTAGATAACTATATATAAGAAGTTACGGTTAACCAAATACAGAAAAGGATATACNTTAACTTTCTTTGGCCTTACTTACAATTAGAAAATCAAGAAAGATTTAAATATAAAACAGTACCAAGTGTCTTAGTAGTTCTAAATCAATAGTTTAAAATGAAGATATAATCACAATCGACACAACCTTGGAATTGGATAAAAACTAGATAACTATATATAAGAAGTTACGGTTAACCAAATACAGAAAAGGATATACATTTCTAACTTGAAGTTTCCTTAATGACAGGATGGCAGTTTATTACAGACAAAAATAAGGCCCCAAGAACTTTAGAAAATTAAGTAAATTTACAATCTCTATTATTTATGCTCATTTTAGGATATTGTAACACCTTAGTCATAGAAATTTTAATTCTTTGTTGTACTGACTAGTAATAGTGGTAATTTAAGTGTTTACAGAACAAGTGGGAGGAGGTAACTAAAACAAAGATTTTTTCTCAGGATTTAATGCAAATACTTGTATAAAAAAGAAAATTTTAATAACCTTCAAACTTTGCTTCTTTCAATTCCTCTTCAGATGTATCACCTACTAATGCCTCTTTTTGATGCTTTTGACGTGCAGATTTCTTCTTAACCATTTTTTCCTATTTTTATGATGACATGATTTTTCTACTCTAAAAAATTGCAAATAAATTAATGATATCAGATAATGCAAAACTTGCACAAAAAAAAACATTGAACAGAAAGTCAACAAATGGCACTTTATTAGAAAAATAAAATAACTCTTACTGTTCGTTTCATTATCTTTTAAAATTCTGAAACCAACAAGCATAAATGTAATATGTGCGTAGATCATAAAATATTATCATTTTTATATTTAAAACAAAGAGAAGTTTTACTTTAACTAGGATCCCTAAAAAAATTAAACATATTAATGTATCATTTCAGAATCCTAATTTATTGCAAATGTACATCAAATTACACACAATAACCTATAAAATTTAATTTCTTTATAAGAGACAAAAATAAGTTAAATTAGTTTTCTTCTACTCATTTTGTCGTTATTATTCCCTTATTTTCTTAAGTGAATAAACGTTCTTATTTTCAACATTTTGGCAATTTTTTCACTTTCAATGAAAAATTGATTTTCTCAGAATAACAAAGTTAAAGATCTGTTAACAAGCTGGAAGATAACTAAGAGATTGATCTTAATTACATAAAAAATTTTTTAGGGCAATATAGTTTTTACCTTTTTTCGCCAAAGCCAAAACTTTTACGATTAAATCAGTAAGGGAGACAGGAAAAGGTAATAACTAGTCCCCCAGGATGTGTAGTTTTTTTATTATGAAAAATTAAATTGTAATAATACCACAAAAATAGCACTACAGCAGATTTATAAGAGGAAAATTACAGTAATTTTTAAAAGAAAACATTTTTCTCATTCATTGTTAGCAGGAATAGGAAATAAAAACTACTTTCAGTTGAATTGATATCGAAATTTTGGTCTTAATTTTTTAGAATTGAAACTAAAGTTATGACTGAATCTTTTAGAAATCACATTTTTTTTCCAAATTATAAAATATTGAAATTTTTATGCACATTGTTAAAAAAGAGATATATATTATTTTAAATAGGGAAGCACTTTTAATAAAAAAGGGCACATATATCCAAGGACCTAGTAGTATCACTGAAAAGATATAAAATTTAATTATAATTGAGAACATGTAATAGTACTTTCAGTCACAAATCATAATTACAACATTATGAATAATAGGTCACATTTTCATATTTTACGACTCCATTTAATATATTACTCTTATACTTGGTTCAAACTTGAAAATTAAGACATTATTTTAAATATTTTTGAATAATTTTTCAATGAAAGAAAATTATAATAATTTTGTGAATTCATAATACTGAATTTCAAAAATATATTTTCCAGGTTCTTGTACTTTTCCTGATTATTCCTTGCTTTTCAGAGTCAACAAAATTCCCTGACCATTTCAGGTTTTCCCTTGTTCTCTTTGACCCATAGGGTATTGTGATAAAAATAAAATAAAAAGACATTTAATGCAAGAACAGAAAAATTGATGAAATAAAGCAATATAATCTTTCACTTATGTCAACTATTTAAATTAATAGTAAAAAATTTCATAAAAATTGGAAAAAAATTGAAAGAAAAATTACAGGAGTAATAAATAACATGTTGACAAACATATCCAGATTATCATGTAAGTTTATGGGTATAAGGTTTCCAAACAGAATCCAAAAATTTATAAAGAATTAAAGCTGTCATAGGAAAAATCACCTTTAAAAGATAAATAATAAAAACTATAATGAAATTATTTTAAAAGTATATGATTAATCAGCTTTAGTAAATCAATGTATACAAAAAAAAAAAAACACAAAAATAAATACAAAGAAAGTCTCTACTTCGTAGTGATTTAAAATATAGTATAAGAAAATTAAAGTTGCGCACTGCAATATATAATAAAGTATAAATATTAGCTTTCTAAGGAATTTTATCAATGAAACTTAAGACGTTGCAAATCTGCAACAAAACTATAAAATTATGGAGTCCCGGCGGATTATACAAGATTTTATGCATACTTTAAAACTCTATCTTCCCATTTCAGATTCATTTGTACAAATAGACCGGATAACGGCGTGTTGTTAAAATAAGAAAATTAATAAATATCAAATTTTTGAGAAACACTTATGTTTGATTAATATTTTATAACAATATTGATGATTAGAAGGTGTGTTAAAATTATAATATTATTAAATTATTCTCGAAGAATACTTACGAAAATTCAATTTTGAATTAAAACTTGTAGTTATTTCAGATAAACATAAACACAGCTGACTAGGGCTGCTGTGGTGCAAGTGTTGTCGTGGGAAATAAATGCACAAGTACTAGATTAAGTGACAATTCGCTTTTTCTCTGTCGCCAAATTAGATTATTTTGTCCGTTGTAAGAGTTATATGGGCGATTCAATCTCCGTAACCATCGAGTTCAATTCATTTTTTCAGATTCATAAAATTTATTTGGTACTTTTACGAAATAAGAACTGGTTGACTGAATTTTAAAGTTTCCGTTTCTCGATCGTAAAAGTTTCGCCAAATGTGAAAATTTCTCTTTTGTTAAAAATTTCTAATTCTGTATGAATTATCATAAATTAATTTTGAAAAGTCTGAAAGAAATATAGAATTGTTTTTAATTTATAACTGTATTTGAATTTTTCAATTTCTAATACAGTTAAATAAGTTTACGATGTAACCGCTCTTTCCTGTCATGTCTTCAATTTTCTTTAGAAATCAAAATAATAAGCTCAATAGTTGAAGTCTAATCGAATCTCAGAGTCTGAAATAGTTATTTACAAAAGTATCTTTGAATATAAGTAAATTCTTTGAGAATACAATCTTTAATGTTGCATTAAACATCAACTGAAATTATATCGAAGTAAAATGTATTAATAGTAATATTGTAGAAACAAGATCTGTGGGATGAAAGTGAGTGATCCTCCCTAATTTTTTTTTTTTTTTTAATTGATTGTATTTTAAAATTTTTACAGTTCATGAATTTTTTTAATAGAAGATTAAACTACTATCTACCTTCATTTATTTTTCTAATTTGAAATTGTAAAAAGATTTATCTATTTAATAGTTTACACTAATTGTAACANTCCGTTTCTCGATCGTAAAAATTTCGCCAAATGTGAAAATTTCTCTTTTGTTAAAAATTTCTAATTCTGTATGAATTATCATAAATTAATTTTGAAAAGTCTGAAAGAAATATAGAATTGTTTTTAATTTATAACTGTATTTGAATTTTTCAATTTCTAATACAGTTAAATAAGTTTACGATATAACCGCTCTTTCCTGTCATGTCTTCAATTTTCTTTAGAAATCAAAATAATAAGCTTAATAGTTGAAGTTTAATCGAATCTCAGAGTCTGAAATAGTTATTTGCAAAAGTATCTTTGAGAATACAATCTTTAATGTTGCATTAAACATCAACTGAAATTATATCGAAGTAAAATGTATTAATAGTAATATTGTAGAAGCAAGATCTGTGGGATGAAAGTGAGTAATCCTCCCTAATTTTTTTTTTCTTTTTTAATTGATTGAATTTTTACAGTTCATGAATTTTTTTAATTGAAGATTAAACTACTATCTACCTTCATTTATTTTTCTAATTTGAAATTGTAAAAAGATTTATCTATTTAATAGTTTACATTAATTGTAACAAGTTGCTTTGTGTTTCGGGAAAACATCCAGTTTACGTGAACAATTTTTTTTCTTTCTCTCTTCAACGTACTAAAACTTACCTAAAACATTATGAAAAATTAGTGAATGCTTTATTTTTTTCCAGTTTTCAATTAAAACTCCTAAAATTATTTATTTTATTTTTTAACATGAAAGCAGTTATTTTTATTGCATTAATTTAAGCTGGGTATGAATTTTAAAATGGACCTCAAGATTAAATATTGGGTTTACTAATACTGAGACAAAAATCTATTTTTTACTTAAGGTTCCTTTAACAAATGTCTTTCTAAATAAAATGAATGAATAGTGTCTTTCTAAATAGAATGAATCAGAACAAATACTCCTTTTTGTATTTATTGTTGCTAAAAAGTTAAATAGTATTTTCAATTGGGGTGGTGCATAACCATCTAGATGATGCCAGTGGGAACTTTCTGTATTGATACATGTTCATGCCATATTGCCGAGACGCCAAAGGTATTCTAAACTTGCAAACATTTAAAAGAAATTGCCTACAACTGATACCTCTTGAGTGGGTCACCTTCTGTGATGTGTTTTAGTCTCTCAGAAGTTGCCAAAAATTGGCAATTATTTTGCACAAGTACTGATGGAAATCTCTATTTTATGCCTTCTCATCCTGGAAAGTGCTTGTCTATTTTTGCAAAAAGTCTATCACCACACACTACCTGTTATTAGTTACCTATTTCCACAATTTATAAAGTATCAATAGCAGTGCACTGTGATTTTAATAGTTAGGGTTTTTTTTAACTATTTATTCCAAAGTTAAAAAGTAATAGATAATGTAGGCACAATTTATTCCTTAATTTTTATCTAGGTACTGTTATTTTCGGACATGGTGATTAAAATGTCAGTTAGATTTTAATGCTGCTTAATGTTTCCTATACTTTGAACAGAGCAACTTTTTGTTAATAACAAAGATGAATAATATGTCCGATCGCAAGGTTCGAGGAAAATTCACACAACCCTCTGATAGTTTGGGGATTTATTTACCTTAAAATTTTACCCATTTATATCAAAATTGTGAAATACTGGAATGTGTAGGCTTATTTTGTACTCGAACTTTTATTTAGGTGCTGTTATTTAGACACCTGATCATTAAAAAGTTGTCACTCACCACAGATTTTGATACTGCTTCATGCAGTTTGAACTTCTTATGTATCAGGAGTATATGTTTGATCATGTAAACGGTGTCCAGAGGAAATCCAGGCAACCCTCATGAAATTTTGGTCAATTAAAAAATGTTGCTACAAATTTTTTTATTATAAAGAAATATATTGCTTTGTAAAGTTTTTCCAAGTGAAAATAAAATTAAGTGGAAAATTATCTGAGAAAAAAATAGTCTTGTAAATTGACCTCAAATAACTTTAAATGTTGATTTCCTTACTTATTAGTTAGAAATCCATAAGTTTATCGGTGGGCCATTAAATTTAGTTTCATAAATTTTTATTTCAATATATTTTGATTTCAGTTATTTTTTATTTCAAGGTTATTCTAGAATTCTTTAATATTGAATGATTATTTTTTAGTTCGTTAAAGAAAAATATAACATTTTAACGATGAAACTTTACTTTCTGAAAGTATTTTGAAAATTTTATTGTGTCTATAAAAAGCACTATAATGGAGGCAATTTCAAATTAAGAAAACTATGTTCTGGGAAAATATTACACTTTTAGAATTCTCTACACTCCTGCTTATGTCACTAAAACATTTATAACAAATAATGAACCTGTATGCTCGTCTCAATTTGTGAAGTAATTCTGTATGCCTTTATACGACCCTCCTGTTATTCCATGTTTAAACTTTAACTTCAATTTTTTTTTTTTTTGCTATGTTTTTTGTATTGGCACCTGTAATAAAATAGTTAAATAATACAATCCAATGTATACATTTCTCAATCCTGCAAATACAATTTTTTAATTTATTGCAAGTACTGGTACCAGGGGCTGGCATTTCTGGAGTAAATTTATTCATTCTTTTATTTTTTTTAAAAATCTCTTATTTACACAAATACTTATTAAAATATAAGTATTAGAAAAGTGAAGTGAACGGTTTAGGTTTTTATTAATGATATCAGTTTATCAAACTATTTATTAAAGTTTTTGATTTTGATAAAAATAAATTTATCCATAATTATGATTTTTTTTCCTTAATTTTTAGAACTTGAAATATTTGCATGAAATAAAAACTTAATATATTTTTCATCTATAGTTATCTAAATTTTTTCTTCTTTGTAGCCCAAGAATATCTTTCATTAAATTTCTTAGTTTGTTGCATATATTATCACAATAAAAGAAGATGAATCCTGCAGGAATGGATATTTATAATATTCGCCCTGAGGCTAAAAAGAAGTATGAGGAGAAGTTTTTTCAGCTTCAACCTATTAATGGATATATTACTGGTATGTATAATTAGTTTTTTTTTAATGCATTTAACTTTAATATAATTCTTTTTTTAATTATGCTGCTTAGTTTTCAGATTTTTATTAGAAAATATACTATTTCTTGATTATTTTTTATCTTCGTCAAGTTATCAAAGCGGTTAACAAGCCTGACAGTAAAGTCAATGGCTGTGGGTTTGAATCCCGCTCAGGGCATGAATGTTTCTCTCTGTGTGTGCATGTAGCTCGCCTCTATGACTTTGGTCACAAGGTACTCACCAGGCAATTCAAAATGAGCAACACCATTTTCCATGGCAAAGAACAATAAATTCAGTGCCATTTAAAAATAAAAAAAATATTGTCAAGGATTTTTTCCCCTTATATTTAAAGCTTTATAAAAGATTGATGCAGATTAGTAAGATACATTTTCTATTTATTAGTAAGATACGTTGTATACTGTTTCTTTTCTTTCTCTTTTTTTTTAATAAGTTTAAGGTAATGTTATTGACTTAATAAGGTGGGTAAAAGAACATATACTAAATTTCTTAAATTTTTTAACTGAAAGTAAATGTTTCTTATAAAAATATTTAAACTTTGAGTTGATATTTAGAAATAAAAAATTTATAAATTTATCAGCTTTACAATTTGATTTGATTTTGAACTGCAATTAATTTGAATTGTGATCTTTTTTTCACATATTTTACTAGATCATATTCTTCCAAATGTCTTTAATTAATAATATGATAATTAATAGAAAAACTTTAAAAGTAGCTAGTGTAAAAAAAGCAATTATATGCAACACTATTTTATCTTAAATGTTTGTAAAAAATTCTCATTTATTAATATTATAATAATTACAATGTTTTTGTTTTTTAACGTGGTATGAAAGTATGTGAAATTTGTCATAGTGATGTCTGAAACACTGAAATAATATAAAACAATTATACATTTTGATGCTGAAACTCCTTCAAATTTTGATTCTACATAAATTATCTTTAGAATGTCATTTTTTTTTCTACTTTGGATAGACAGGAAGCTTTCTAAATTTATTAAGTTTACCTTTCTTGTATTTTGAATGATGGTATGTTATAAAAATTTCGCTGTGTAGTGAATTTTAAAATGTGATGTCAGATGTATAATAGTAAAATAACATCATGAGCAAAATTTAACTGTACCATAAAAAAAGAAAAAGTGAACAACATTACCATCTCGTTAAGGGTTGTTTTACAATGTTTCAGTTATCTTTATTTATTTTTTTTCTCTCTTTAGGTGAACAAGCTAAGAATTTGTTTCTTATGTCAAGGCTTCCTCCTCAAATTTTAGCACATATATGGTAATTTTATTTCTTATCTATACATTTTTCTTTTTTAAACTTTATTTTTATATATATATTAACTATGACACTAAGAAATAAAGTCTTCCTATTTGTAAAAATCAAGCTTCAATTTGTGATAGATGTCAACAGAACTGTCACTAGACTTAGTGAGGCTTTTGACAAAATTTTTCACAGTGACCCTAGAAAGATGGATCATTTAGAATCCTGATGGGTTTTTGCCTTAATTTATTAAAATCAATTTTATAATTCCTTGAAACGAGCAACTGAAGTATTTTTATGACATACAAATTTAGTTTAAATTTTATTAATGATATGTCAATCATTGGAGGTGAGTATGCCTGTTTAAATAATTGTGTTCAAATATAACTTATTATCTGAATGTACACATTTCTATGTACAGAAATGTGGAGACTTCTTCTTTTTGTGTCATGATTGTATCGTTGCATCTATCTCAGTGAATAGAATTAGACAAAAGTCTTTTAAGCACCAAAAAAAAAAATTTTTTTTTTTCAATAAAATCAAAATTATTATAGTTAATAAAAATAATTGTCCCTGGACCCTTTAAAGTTCCAGAAATATGGTACCCTTGGCAATAAATCTTAAAGAACAACACTCAATATTGTTCCTCCTCTTCAGAGTGTTATTGAAAATATAATTTAAATTTCTGTACAAGGAAGTTATATGTAAGAATTTTAATTTCCTGTTTATCATCCTTTATTTCCTGTAAATTTGTTATATTTATCATATCTGCTTGATGGAGGAAAAAAAATTTTTTAACTTCTTCTTTTAAGCAGAAAGGCAATTATTTAAACACAATCACTTTTAGTACTACTAATTTTTTTTATTCTTAATTTCATAAACTTATTATATTATAATGAAAGCTGATATCATTCATTTTTATAAGCTCAAGAATATAATATATATCTAATAGTGGCAGTCGTGCGAGCAGAACAAACAAGCACAGGATTTAAAAAAGATCAAATTAATTTTATTTACTCATAATGATGAGAGAATGAATATCCAAGTGACAAAAAAACTTAGTGCTCCTCAATAAAAGTTAAGGAAAATCTTGCAAAGTAAATCAGTAGAATAGAAATCTTAATCATTGTAATTGGACTGTTAAGTAGGTTCAGGGAAAAAGTCTTTCCCATTCCCTGGAGTTAGAGGGATATTCGTTATAATGTTAATTAATGCATACTTGAACTAAAAATAGATTAAAAGACAGGATGGGAATATTAAAGTGTGAGAAAGAGCTTTTTGTTTTGAATAATAATAAAAAATTTACAGAAAAGGAATAAGATTAAAAGTTTAGTAAATAAATTTATTTAGCATAATAAAATAAATAATATTAGTAAATGACATTTTTAAAGTCTTATAATGATGGTTGTGCATAAAATTTGAGCATCTGTTTAAAAAATTTCAGCTTACATTTTTTTTATTGTCTTTTTTTTAAAAAAAAGATAATAGAACAATTGTCTTAAAAGGGATGGCAATTTTATTTTTGATATGTTATCATTTGTAAAATTAAAGTTATTGTAATTTGTGAAATTTTGATTTTTATCAAAATTAAATCAGTTACATAGTAAATTATGAGCTCGTAAATCAGAAAACTGCAATTTATAAAATTCTTACAACTCAACTGTAGGAAATCTTACTATATTTATATTTGTTACTGGTTGATAGGGCTCTTGCTGATAGAGATGCTGATGGAAAAATGGATATAAATGAGTTTATTATAGCTATGCACTTGATTGAACTGAAGCTCAAAGGTTTTGAGCTGCCTAAAACTTTGCCAGCTGCTATGGTAGTTCCTGCTGCTGCAATCATTCCTGGTGTACAAGCCTTTCGTCCTATTGCAGGTTTTTATCCTTTCTTATTCAACTGTAACATCTTTCAAATTAAGAGAATATTAAGTTTCAATGAATTTGGGAAATGGGAATCCTACTTTTCTTTTATAATACAAGCAGTCAAAGTAGAAAATTAATTTAAAATATTTTTCTACAATTACTCTGCTTTTACTTAGGTTTTTTTTTTTTTTCTTTCTCTCTTCAAAACAGATTTTGTAAAGGATATAATTTGTGAACTTGAATGAATTTCAGAGCAAATTATCTTTGCATATTTGTTCTAAAATTTTGAGATATTAAAAGATTTTGCAATAGTACTTGATTTTTAATGTAATTTTAATTCTAATTTTGCTTCTTTCCTTAGATTTTTTTTTTTGAAATTCTGATGGAAATTTACTTTTTAAAAAAAATACTTTTGGAATAGAGATATTGTTTACTGAGTCTCTTAAAAATTTATGCTGCTTAATCTAATTTATGTTTAAATTTATGTATTTCAACATTCTTTTAAAATGATTTGCTTCCTCTTTTTTATATGATCCTAAATCTAATTATTGTCTCATTTAACACTGTGTTATATTTATTTAAATTTCTGAATAGAATTTAATTTTTAAAAAAAATTTATTCAATTATTAATGTTATTAACTGTAAATATCATAAAATAAAGTGTATAAATTGAAAGTAAATTGCAAATTGTTTTCTTTATGTTATTATTCATGTTGAGTAATATGTATGTTGTTAACCTGTTATATATATGTATTTTAAGGACAAAAATTTTATGAAACTCTACAATACTATATTACTTGGCATAATCTACTAAGTGTTTAAAAGTTTTATAAAGTATTATCTGTGTGTTAATACAATTTAACTTTTATGAATCAGTGAATGAAATGTACGGATAGTAATGCAACTTTTTTTTTTCTTCAGTTCCATTACTTAGAGGATATGTAGTTAATTTTTTTTATGAATTAGAACTTAATTTAAATTTATTTTACTGTTCCTTTAAAAAATATGCTAATAATTCTCTTTCATCCATTAGAGAGAAAAAAAATTTGTTATTTATTTTGTGTTTCTAAATGCTATTTTTTCATTTAAGGAGCACCAGTACCTATTTTTCCACCTACATCTATAGGTAATTTGGTTGGACTTGTAAGACCTGCCTCTCCAGTTGACAAACCTCAACGATCTTGCTCTGTCAGCAGTCAGGATTCTCCAACGTAATAATTAAGTTTTTTTTTCTTTCAATATATGTATATTTTTAATTTGTTGAATATCATGAATTATAACTTTGGTATTTTTTATCATTTAAAATTGATGGAACTTCAAAATACTTTTTCTTTGAGGCATTCTTCAAAGGCATTTTATTTGAATGAAATAAATGATTTTTTGCAACAAAAAAAAAATTGCTTTTTTTATAACTGATGAGAGTTTGTCAAAGATACTCATGACTGTTTAGTTAAATTTTGTCCATCTCTAATCAGTGCTGTCTTCAATTATGAATATGATACAAAAGTGTAATTATAAAGAAGTATCACAATTTTTCAAAAATATAACTTGTTTGTGACATTATTTTGTATTTAAAAAAATAATTCAACACTGCATTGTTAAAATTCTTAAAAATATGCAAAAGTTTAGAAATATTCTTTTAATTTTATTGATTTTCATTTTGAGGGGGAAAATTGACAATTTTTCATTTCTTTATTAAGTTTAGTAATTATTTAAATGTTTAAAATAGTTGACTATTAACCCAATCCTTTTAGCAAGATGGTATAGTTTAAAAGTATAGCTCTGATTTGAGTTTAACCTCCTCTGTCCCTGATAGCTTGAAAATAGATATGATCCACAATATTAAATATGAAACAAGCCTTTTTCACTCTAGTCTCAGTTCAATATTCTCGTATTTGTATGCATAGGTACCTTCATGAAGGAGACATTTTCTCTCCCATTGGTTTGAAAAAGGTTAAGTCATTCAAAACTTCACTTTTTATATGTCCTTCATAAATGAGCTACAAAAAGTACCCCACACTGTAAGAAATTAATTGCTTTAATTTAATTTTATTATCATCTACTTTAAAATATTTGCTCTTCTCAAAATTCCTTTTGTTAAAATTGTACATTAAGTAAATTTTTTTTTCTAAAACTTATATGACATAATTTTTTAATCTTTTAGTTGGGAAATAGGGTATAGATTTAAAAAAAATTACAGTTTATTGGAATGTACATGATCAATGCATGAACATCTTAAACTGTTTATATTATGCAACAAAAAAAAAATTAAATTTTAACTTTTTAAAAATTTTAAATAAAAAAAATTTTTTTCATTAGCTCATTAGTTTGATAAAAGTAAAGCTCATTAATTTGATAAAAGTTATAAGTTGATTTGGTTATGTACAGATTAATTGGTTTTTATTTTATTCTTATAACATAATATTATGTGCATAAGACCATAATTGAAACAACTATTTAGCATTTGATGTTACCTTTTTCAAAAATGTGTGAGCAGCTAAAAAAGATCTATTTTTAGAAATAAATAGTAAATAAAAATATATTAAGGTAATTTTCTGAGAGTTTGAAAAAATCTGCTCTAAAAAAATTTTTAAAAATTTGAAAAATGTTTTAACCTTTTAATTTATCAGTCCCAAACTGTATACCTTGAGTCCCATTACATCGGTCTTTTTTTTCCTGTGTTTTGTTGCTATGCAATTAGATTTAAACTATTTTAGTTTTCTATAAAAGGCTATGGAAAGGTATAAATTTCAGCAATAAATTTACCTTAAATAAGTGTTTGCTGTCTAACCTCTTCTTCTAAATCTAGTATTCTAAAATGTGATGATTGAATGATTCAGAACCCCTGCTTTTTTAGCAAATTTTCTCCACAATATTAATATAGATAATTCTCCACTTTATTAAAATTTATTTTGTAATTTCGAAAACATATTTCTGAAGTTTTGTATTACGTTGTAAAGTTCAACTCCTCCCCCCCAAACTGCTGTAGCATGTCTGCTAATCACAAAATCGTTATTTTGATACAGCTACCTTCCTACACACAGAGTTTCTCGAACATTTAAAATTTTACATGTTCAAAGTAAATTAGTGTGACATCGTGAATAAGGAAAGTTGACGTACTATAGTTTCAGTTCTATGAACAAGAACCTTCCTCAATGTTTAAATGTCAAATGAAGGTAGAGAAGTAAAGAATCTAAAGTGGTTTAGCCAATAGGAACAGAAATTTGAACTAGGAAATAACATGGGGAAGATAAGAAACAGGTGCAAGTGGATTTGGCAGGGAACCCCTAGGTTAATTTATAAAAGAGTTCCAAATATTAAGAGAGGGTAGAATGCTAGAAAGTTCATTAAATAAATTGTTCAAATTTTTCAAGGTATGAAATGATTCCCTGGAATCAAGTTCAGTAGATGAAAAGAAATGGCGAATGATTTAAGCTGAAGAGTATTCAAATCTCTTCCAATTCCTGATTTGAATTCCAATTGTGTAGAGCGATAGAAGAATTGTTAATGTCTTGATCTTGGGGTGTATCTTTTGTGTTCTGTAAGTCGAAGTTTCAGCATACGTTTAGTTTGTTCAAGCACAAAGTATATCCTTTTTTTTTTTTTTTTAATTCAAAATCTTCAATTTTCAGAGATGAGATTTTTCCGCTTTTTAGCGGATTTCCGCTTTTTTCACTTGAATTTCAGCTTTTTTTTTTTATCAAAAATTCAGATTTTCTAAAAATTTCACTTTTTTTTATAAGTATTCCGCTTTTTCAGAAAATTCACCGATTTTCAGAGAGAAACAGAAAATTCAAACTACATAGCTATCAATCCTTTCTCATTTTTACTTATTTTAGCTATTTTCTCCCCTTTTACACGCAGCAGATAAGATTTTCCGAATTTTTTATCCGCCCTCCAGATGAATCCGATTTTCGTAGTTCAAACAACACTGCTTCTGACAAGCCTTTTAGATGTCCCAAGCCTAGAATCTGCTAATATCTCGATTCTTATTCACACGATTTTAATATCAAACATAGCTTTTCATATTTGCGTGTTGCGATTTGAATATTGTATGTTGCGATTTTTATTTACGAGATTTAAAAATCCGATATTGTTATTCGTATTTACGTCTTTTTAAAAACTTATGTAGCGATTCGTATTCGCGCAAGTTTAAAATTCAATGTGTTGATTTGCTCATGCGGTTTATAATATCAAACATTGATTTTCGTATTTATACGTGATTTTAAAATAAGGCATTGGGATTCGCATTCACGCATTCTAAAAATTATGCATCATAATTCTTATTTATGCAATCTAAAAATTACGCATCATGATTCGTATTTACGCGATCTAAAAATTATGAATCGTGATTTGTATTTACGCGTTTTAAAAATTCTATATCCCAGTTTGTATTTTCTCATTTTCAAAATCGTATATCTAGTTTCATATTCATGTGATTTCAAAATCCATAATTGTTATTCATATTCACGCAATTTTAAGATCAACTATCGCGATTCTTGTAAGAAGTAAATTTTTTTTTAATTAGTTACTATAAAGGTGACTGTTTTTCTAACGACGATTATTAGTATATGTAAGTGTTACAACATCAGAGAAACTGGAAGGGAATATATTCAAAACTTACATTCTGTGCTTGCAAAGAAGAAAAAATAGGATTTGTCACAAGATGTTTGAAGATGGACTAACGACTAAATATAGCAAACATAAAAGATATAGCAAACAAAAGCAATCACTTAAAAAGGGATTTAATTAAAAAAAAATTTTGGGGGAAAAAGAGTTAATTAACTCATCATCAAAATTTTATTTATAATTGCTGTTATTTATGCTATAAAATGCAAAATTCTTATCAAATAAAAAACAATTATCTAAACAGTTGCTGATTGTCATGTAATTTTTCAAACTAAAATAGCAATTTTTGTATGTTAAGGAGTTACTATATATTTCTACTTCACTGTTATTGATATGTTTCAGAGGGCTCTAGTTAGATTAGACTATAATATGAACATAATGATTCGGTCCATTGTTAAAGTTTTTTTTTCCAATATAATTTAAAAAGTAATATTACTGATATATTTGCTATAAATCACATAACAGTATTTATTAAAAGAAATGAAATATTAATGTATATTCTCAGTAGTTTTAATTTGCTAAACCAGGTAGTTTTTCAAGTAATAATTGTCTCTTATGTGAACTGAGGAAAAATATAATTTCCAGCTTTATTTTTTCAATTGGTAATTTTTATTTTCACTAAATGTTAAGTATCAATGTAATCATTTATATAATAATAGATTAGTACACAATTGTATGTCAACACATTATTTATTACCTTAAACTGTCTGGAATTTATTATTAAAGGGTTGCGCTTGCGTAAAATTTACTATCGTGGAAATTCAGCTTTTTTGCTTTTTGGCTAATCTCATCCCTGAATTTTATAAGAATATACAGAATTTATAATTTTTCTTCAGTGTGCAAAATTTTATGTTCGTATTAGTTGTATTTATTTTATTTGAAAAGTTTTTTGTCTTTTCTTTATAGTGGTATTCCACCCCCTCTGATTGAATGGGCTGTTTCTCAACAAACCAAATTAAAGTTTACTCAGCTTTTTAACTCTTTTGATAGAACTAGGACAGGCTTTTTGACAGGTGCACAAGCTAAAAATGTTCTTGTTAGTACTGGATTGAGTCAACCTATTTTAGCCCAGATATGGTAGGTAATAATTTCAAGATATTACTAGAATTCTTAAATTTGCTCCTTATGTGTAGAATTTTAACTGTCAAATTTGATGCAAAATTATTTTAAAATGTCATGTGTAATTTTCACCTGTTGTAGTGTCATCCTTTGATTTTTCATCATATGTTTTTGAAATTAAAAATAAACTTTTAATACATTTATGGATAAGTGTTATTTTTATAAATACTAATTTAATAATGTTGATTATAAAATTTATTACTTCTTTTATCCAACTGTGGGACAAATAGTTATAATACTTACAGCAGAATTTGTAGAGTGAATCTACAGTACTATCTTCCTAATCTAAATTTGTCTGCTGCATCAACACAGTTAAACAGAGTATATTATTGTAAACATTCGACTTTATCTTGCATACATGTAACAAAATAAAAAAATTCTTAAACATTATAAATAAAAACCTTGTGATGTTTAAATTTAAGGATAATTTTATACAATGATAAAATACTATAAATCTCTATGAAGGTACTGCTAAACGGTAGTAAATTTGCCCTGGGCAGACCACTGATTACTAACTACAAAAAATACCCACTTCCTTCTAGCTGAGACACAACAGGAAGTGACACAACTTCCCTCAAAAATGAGCCAGCAAGGACAAAAACACTGCCCATCTATTTGTTTATTTTTTCAACTCTTATAACAGGACTCTTAATTAACTGTTTGTTGGTATGAAACCACTAAAATTGGACTCAGACCATCATCAGTGCTCCCCCAATCCAGCTATACATCCAAAAAAGGATAATATGTTGTTTTATGTTTTGGTCGGTGTTAAAATAACATATTTCTTCATACTTCTGACATTCTTTGTATTGTGATTTCCTTTTGAAAAAATCTAATAGAGACATATAAACATACCAGTGAAAATGTGTGCATACTAGTCATATTTTTTGTTCCTGTACCAATGACTAAATGTGTTTACTACTACTTTTCAACAAATTTTTTGTCTGTGCTAATGATGCCAGAAGAATGACTACATTACATACTGTCGGCTCTTAAACACTGCCCGATTAGGAGATAGTGTCCCAGTTTCTTTTTATATTAATGAATATTTTTCTTTTTATTATTCTGGCTGGTGTATATTCAACTTTTTTTTTTTTTTTAAAAATTACGCCCGCCATCGTCTTCTTAGACATAAGGCGTCTTGCAGTCCAATACAATAGTGAAGTAGCTCCAGAAGGTGAGAGGGCACGAAAGTCATCACAGGAACGAATGCCAAGAAGAGAGGGGCAATCAAATAAATGCTCCCCAGTCATAGGCGAAGTGTTACAGAGCACACAAAGAGGTGAATTGACCAAGTTAATTTTAAATAAATGGGCCTGCAAGTAGTCATGTCCAGTAATTAATCTAGGGCAAGCGACTCCCTCAGCTCTGGGAAGGAGGGAAAGGTGAGAGCGCTGATGGTCATTAAGAAAGCTAGCCCAGGATTTTCCATCAGCTAAGTCCCTAAGAGCAGATATTGTTCTGTGCCTGCATTTGCTCTTAAGAAGCCGCCTTGCATTTCTAAGGGGAACTGGATGAGAAGATGGATGCAGTGTTGAAGCCTCTCTAGCCAACATGTCAGCCCATTCATTTCCGTAAATGCCACTGTGGCCAGGGATCCACTGGAAGACTACCTGTCTTCCAGAACAAAGAAGAGAGTCAATGTGTTGTTTACACTTAAATTCGAGTTCAGAGGGATATAAATTATGCTCAGAAATGGTCTGAGTAGCAGCCTGAGAATCGACAAAGATGGCAATGTTTTGTTCAGATGGTTCACCAATAGCTGTAATAGCCATAAGGATTGCAAACACTTCTCCATCAAAATTATCTGCCCAAGTGTCAAGAGGTTCTCTAAGGCTGAAATATTTGGAGTAAGCACCGACTCCAGCTCTACCAGTTGAAAAAGTGGCGGATCCATCAGTAAAAACCTGCAGCCATTGCTCGTAAGAGTATCTCTTGTGTATAGTGGTCAGAGCGATAAGATACAACTCGGTCTGGTGAAATATATTCAACTAAAAGGCCATTCTCAAACCATGTCTTTTTTGAAGAGGACGGGGAATTATAAAATTGTTACAAGGAGGAGAAAGGAAAAACAAGGAATGTGACCTCATACATACTTTTTGTTTAAAAAAAGAAACTTTTAATATTAGAAGATTAAATATTAGTTTGTTTGTTTTTTTGTCAAAAAAGTATGCAAGTAATTTTTATTGTTACACTCACAATTGTTATTAAAATGCAGAGTTCAAAATTAAAATTTGAAATTATGATCCATAACATAGTCAGAGATGCCAACTGGTCTGGACAAGCCATTGTTATTTAAAAAACGGTATATATATATAACTAAAATTTGCGCATATTTGACTAATTTTGCTGACTTTTTACTTGGTTCAGCATGACTTAACTGCCACGAAGTGTTGAATTATACAAGTCTTCGAATTATTTAGAAATAGTGGTGAATTAGAACCTAATAAATTGAATGTATTAAACCAATAATCACAATTAATAAACTACCACTCGAAAATATTTATTCCCTGTCCGGAGCAAGTTGGCATCTCTGCATAGTGCTTTGTTTTTAAACTAAAAGTTTGTGTTATAAATTTTGAATGCAACAAAGGCAAAGTAGAAACAAAAATATTCAGAAAAGGTGTGACATCATTTATGTACGATACTTTAATCCATTTTTAACAATTGACAATTTTTGTTTTGTTTCATCTTATTTATTGTCAAAAACTGAACCATTTTTATTTTCTTCTTAAAACTATGAAGAGTTTTTAAATAAAAGACTCTATCCTTTTAGGTCCTTGTCAGATATTGACGGAGATGGAAGGCTTTCGTGCGAAGAATTTGTACTTGCAATGCATCTAGCTGAATCTGTTAAAAGTGGTGAAGCATTACCTGGTGTTCTTCCAAATGATCTTATTCCACCATCTCATCGACGCAAAAGGTCAACGAGTATACAGTCTAGTAAGTAAAAGAAAGGATATTTAGATAAATTCATTTGCAGAACTATAATTATTTCCTTGAACTCTTTGCTCAGTTTACTTATGTAACTATCATATAATGTAGATATTTTTAATGCTTACATCATCTTTCTTAACTTAGTTAATTTTACATTTCTCTGAGAAGCTCCACAATTCCATTTCGAAATACACTTACAGAACTGTTACGAAAATCCTACCACCGTGGGCCAAATGCTCAAAATCATTATGAAGGGATATTTTATTCTTCTGAGTGCCTGTGCGGGGTTTGTAGTTGCATTGATTTTTCTGATAAAAAAAAGGGGGTGTTCTGTCTTTATTTGTCCCGATTTTTAGGGTTTTGTTCTGATATTCCTGATCATTTTTTTTCCTCTTTTTTTCAAGAACATACCATTTTGAGAAGCACATGGTTTTAAAATAATCATTTAGATTTTTTATTAATTTCTTTCATTAGAAAAGATATGAGAACGAAATCTGAAAGATGTTTCAAATAAAAAAGGGTTACGAAAGATGTCCGATTGTTAATTGGAATGTGTTGCTAAAAATAAATTTATTAGCATTATTGAATAGTATATTTTTTCTCTTGTCCATGTAATTACACTGAAAGCCTCGTTTTTCATTTCTGGTACATTTTACTTCATTTATGGCAAAGACGAAGCCACTTTTAAATGTCCATTTATTTTAAGTAATAAATTAATTTTTTACTACTGCGACAAACCTCTCTAGCACTAATATCTTTTTGCAAGATACTTTTAATAACAAATTTATATATTACTAATTTAAAGTAACAAAAGCATTGTGTTTACAAACAAAACTATTTGGATAAAATGAATTGTATATAAATTTTTTTAATAGAATATGCATTATATAATTTATTTTTATTCTGTGGCGATATTCTTAGTAGGGGATAAACGCACTAATGATTTCTTTTTTCGCATTTTGTAAATCATTATCAAATTAAAAATTGTGAATCTACTGATAGAAGGATCGACAATGATATCACGTGAATCAGACTCTTTAAATAGAGGTTACTCAAATACTTGCTTTGTATCGAGATTCGATTATTGTAATAAACATAATTTAAAAAATAATGGATCTTAAAAACCACGTCAAAATCAATAACAGTAACTGTCGAAAATACAATTGATACATTGTAGATTTACGATATTATAGGCGTACATTGTGATTTGCATCAATAAATTATTATTTGAATGCGTAATTCAAATTCTATTTGTGGAAATAATATCAACTGAAAAATAACTGGAATTTTGAAATCCCATGGAAATTGGTAGTGCTAGCAATAACTGCATAAAAGTAAAGAAAATTATGAAATCGCCTCATTAAAAAAGTAAATTATCTAATAAGCGATTTGAGTTTCGTGTGTAATAAAATTGTTTAAAAAAAATGACAAGGATTTTTTTAAATGTGGAAAATCGTAGCAATAACTGTAGAAGGAGTGATTGAAACACCCTATGGATCAACGATGATATCGGTGCCAACCAGGCGTGTTGAGAGTTGAGGCGTCCTGAATCCTCAATTCGTACTTTGGGTGCCTTAATAATCTCGGTAATTTTTTGAACAAAGAATATGAATAATAGACTCTGGGATTTTTTTATTTTTTAAAAAAGGAACAAGTTAAAATTTGTAGAAATAATTGCCAAGAAAATGAACTAAACATTACATACATTAAGGATGAAATGGGTGCAAGGTTTGAACAATAAAATGCGTGATTTAAAATTTTCATGCGCATAATATATTAAAAATATTTTATAGATTTTAATCAACAAATTTATAAAAAAAAGAGTCATATTTTATTAAAATGTGTCCTCTAAAATGGTGTCCTCTAAAAAATGAAAGGAAGGAACATGATTTCTAAAATGAATTATATTTTAAACTTTCCTATTTTCTTAATATATATAGATATTTTTTTATATTATCAATTTGAAATGTTGCTGAAGCAAGTCATTATTGACTTTTTATTTCTCAAATGAGAATAGAAAATTTGTGTGAATTTCTTTCTCTCCTACTGTGCAAGAAAAGTATTTTTTTGAATATAATTCTTCAGAAAATAAAAATCTTTCTAATATTCTTGCAGTGAGGAAAAAATTTCTATTTTCCTAAAGAAAAATTTTTCTGCAAAAACTCTGTAACATTCTCTGTTGCCGCGATTCTGCCACAGGAATTTCAATTTATTATTTAACAAAATATTGCATAAAAGAAATATATTAGAATGTAAGATAAAAGTTGGTAAATCAAAAAGTATGAAACATTTTTTATTTAATTTTTAATTTATGAAAAGATATAAATAATGTAAAGAATAAATAATAAGGCTAGCTAGACTAATTATTATAAATAAATTAAATTGTATGAGAAAATTAGTTTCTCTAGAATAGAATACTAGGTTCACTTATAGTTAGTTGCACTAAAAAAAATTTTTAATCTGATTGAAAAGAAATTTTCCCCTACATTTCCACACCCTCAAAATTTATGTATTTTTCAACTTTTTATCACTCTATAATCTTAACTAATCTAATAACGTTTTATACATCTGTATCTTCAGCAATCGTTTAATTTTAGTCTCTTCTTCGAAAAACTGTGTATTTGGTAAAGTGAACCAAATATGAAAAAAGTTAAAATAAATTCATACATTTAATGCTTATTTATGTTTTAAATGACTTTGTATTCTAAACTTAAATGCTTAACATTTTTTTAGCTGGTTCTGCCTCTGGTCATGGTTTAGGTGAAGTTAATCTTTTGGGAGACTTCAAAGATGATAAAAATATTTCACAAAGTAAGTTTTATAAAACATTCTACATAACATTATAACATTTATTAAACATTCTAGTTCTAAACATGCATTTAGAATTTTATTTTACATTGTTTAATTTTGTGAGTGACATACTGAATTTTTCAGGCTTATTTTCTGTGCAATAATAGAGTTTTTTCCCCTTTCTAAAGATTTTAGTACTTGTGGGTATTTTTAGTTTAGTCAAAAATGTCAGTGTAGCTGTTTAATTTAGCCTGAGAGACAAACAAAAAAAGAAACTATAAACTATTTTACTGTCTCTTAATCCTGTGAAAAAATAACTTTGGCTATTCTATTAAAAATCATAATTATGTGAAATCATTATTTTCAGCATTTAACATTTAAAATAAAATTAACTTCAATATTGGTACATGCTGTGTAAACCATCAGCAAACCAGGTCTCTGTAGTTTCCAGATTTGAATTCTATATTAGCCAATTTTGTTGTTTCAGGCAATGTTAACATTTTATGTGACATATTGACATAAAGAGAAAAAAAGTGACCCTTTTAGAAATTCTTGATGACAGTTTTTATTTTTAGTTTTTTACTGATGAATAATGTAGATAAATCATAAAAGGAAGTTTACAGTCATTTTCAGCCGCAGTATGAGACCCACGTGGGAGGGGGAGGGCAAAGATCTGGGTTAACACCCCTGGTCCTCTCAGTTTGCTTTAAGTACGAGATACTGCAATGAGGATCAGAAGAATTAAATAAAATGTAAACACCACATAAATACATTAGGCTCTAAACCAGTTGCAAAAATTATTTATCATGAAAAATAGTTTATCTTCATCAAAACAATGTTATTCAAAGCAAGTGGAGAAAGATACTAAAAAAAAGAAAAGCACTTACCAAGCATGAGAGTTAGAGCACGAATATGACATCGAACCAGGAATCTAAGACGGCGAAGCTCGCGGTTATAGGTTCCGGTTAGATGCAAGACAGGGAATAAAATTGAAATAAAATAAGGTAGTGGCTGAAAGGTTAACAATAGAATTACTGCTTCATGAGAAATGCCATAGTACATTAGTTTATTAAAATTAGGTAAGTTTTGAGACAAGATTGAGTCATAATTGTTTTTTTTTTCTAACTTTGAGATTTTACTTTATTAGCTTGTGCTTCACATGCCTTTCATATTTTATTGTGTTTAGGGGGTTAAGCAATTGAAAGTTCATAAAATCTCTTTTTTTGCATTAAGAAAAATGTTTTGAATTAGATGAACTGTGCATAATTTATTGATTATCAATATTCTTGAAACAGAAGATATTAAAAATGTTATAACGGGAAAGTATAACACATATAGATTCCTGGTTTATTTAACTTGAAACATTGCTTTCAAATACTACAACTATTAGTTGTTCTTCTACCTTTATTATTATTTAAAAAAGATCTCTTACAGATTTACTTGAATAAGATCTAAATTAATATACTATATTTATCTATGCTGATTACTATATTTTCTTTTTTTTTCCCCTTCCTCTTAAACATATTTTCATTGTCGTTTAATTTTCCTAATCTTCAACTTAAATTCTGCTACCTGTATATCTTTCACAATCTAATAACATGTTTTTTTGTGTATTGACTAAATTAGCCACTTTTGAAGATAAAAGGAAGGAAAATTTTGAGAAAGGACAGGCTGAGTTGGAAAGACGACGACTTGCTTTGTTAGAAGCTCAACGTAAAGAACAAGAGGAAAGGGAGAGAAAAGAAAGAGAAGAACAAGAGAGAAGAGAAAGAATAAGGTCTTCCAAAAATTGTAATATAAACAAATAATCTAAGCAGTTCATTTTTCAATACTGTTTAACTTGAAATAACACTTTAGAAAATATTACTTTTTAGCATATTTGTTTTATTCTTTTAGCTTTTGTATACGTGGAAATAACAATAATAATACTGCGAAACTAAACATTTTGATTATACGCAACATTGAGTATATTTTAATTACATATTGTTACTTTATCTGATTATGAAATCTATTGATACAAATAAAGTTTAGAAGTTTTTAGAAATGTTATTGATCTAAATCATAGGGCTTTGGTTAAAGAACAGGTTTTTAATCTAATATCTCTTTAGAAATTATAAAAAATTTCTAAAACTTATAGTGCTATGTTGCTTTGATGCATATAGCATATATGTATATATGCAGATTTTCAATAACCTAATTATTTCATTCAATAATCAATTCTAGCATTCAATAACATATCAGAAAGCTTGCCTACTTTGATTATACTTGTGTTCCATCTCCTAAGCTACCTAGTAATTTTTAATCAACTTAGTTTGTGTCATTGTTTGATCAGTTTACTTAAAGTACTCTTTTTTTTTGGTGAAGCATCAAATATTAACATAGCTAAATAATTCAAATTCCGTTTTTTTTTTTCCCAAAAATTTTTTAACTTATTCTTTACCTTTTTTTAGACAAGAACAAGAGAGACGACGACAGCTTGAATTAGAAAAACAGCTTGCAAAGCAGAGAGAATTAGAACAAGAGAAAGAAGAACAACGGAGGAAAGCTCTTGAGCAAAGAGAAGTAATAAAAGTTTTTATTCTAAATTTGTAATTGAAAAAAATAGCTATTAAATATTGAAAGCAATAACTTGATCGAATAAATATAAAATATACTTTTGATAGGCAGCTCGTAGAGAAATGGAAAGACAGCGACAGTTAGAGTGGGAAAAACAAAGACGCCAAGAACTAATTTCTCAACGCCAAAAAGAGCAAGAAGCAGTGTGCCATCTAAAAAATTTGAACAAAAACCTAACTTATGAACTAGAACAATTAGTAAGTTCTTTCAATCATGCTATGTTTGATTATTAATGTCTTTTTATATAAAAGCCTGTAAGAATGAAATATTTCTTTTACTTTTCAGTCAACAAAAATAAGTGATCTCAATGAAACTATTGGTGATACTCGGAAAAATGTTACAGAAGTAAAATCGTCCATTGATAACATGCGTATTGAAAGAGACACTAAATTAGCTGAAATGAACAATGTTAAAGCAAAAATAAAAGTAAGTTTTTCCATAAAATATTTCAAATTTTCATTGAATTTTTATTCTTAATTCGAAATTATTGTCATACGTACTTAAAGAAAAGTCTCTCTTTTAGATAATAGTTTGTGATACAGTTTGAAACATTAGCTGTAAACTAGTAATCTCAGATTTTATATTAATAAGCACCTAAAAAATAGAAGTATTTTTGCTGTCCTTTTTTTCCAAGTACATTTTTAATTTTCTTTTTTCACCTTTATTTGCTTTGCCTCTTACAAAATTTTTTTATTTATTTTAAATTATGTGACGTGTGTTTAATATCAGACTGCTTTAAAAATTCTTGAGTTGTTTGTTTTTTTCATTATTGCTGCTACTAACAACTTTTTATATAGTATTTCATTAAAAAATTTAATCTCAGAAAGAAAAAGTAAAGTCAAATTGTAGTTACATGTTAGTTTCTGACCAAAAGTTTTATCTTTCATTTAATCATTTTGTTAAGCTGTAATCATTTTATCACATTTTTTTCTCCAAATGTTTATTTTAATCAGAATGTACTTTTGTAGAAATTGGTATGAAATAACTGTTACTCCGTAACTAGTTATTATTTAAAATTTTTAGTTTAAATTAATCAAGTATGCAGTTAAAAATCTAATGCTGATTTGAGATTATAGAAAAGTTATTTTTAATTATTTTGGTGTAGATTATAACTGTATTTGCTACAGATATTATTCTAATTTTTTATAAACTTATAAGAAATAAAAAATTCTATCATGTATTAAGATTATTTATGTGTGTTTCATAAGGAAATGAATGACCGGCTATTGATTTTGTCTCAAGAAAAAATCAGTATGGATGCACAGCTATCATCGTTTTCTAAATCAAATCCAACCAGTAAGTTTAACTTTTTACTTTTTTATAATAAATTCAAAAAGACAATTTAAATACTTGTAAAATCTGGATTAGCATATCTTGGCTTCTAAATGTTGCCTTTTCAAATTTATCTTAATTTTTATTCCGAATTCTTAATTTTAAAATATTCAACGTGATTCTCCCTCTCTGCCAGTTTCCTTCTTTTCTTTAAAAAAAATCTTTAACTTCAATTTGCATCACTTATTGATCATGCAAAAAATATCCCAATGCTTAAAATTTCTTGTAATTAGAAACTTAACATATTGATAAAAAGATAAATCTCTATCTCTCATCCCTGATTTTTAGAGAAATTATTCTTTATGCACCCGAATGTCTTGTTAATTATTATTCTTTTTTAATTTTCGAATAGGAATAAATCAAAGGGTTTTGTATTTTTTATTCCACCTTGGTTTAAAAATGTTTGATTAATGATTGGAAATTGGTAATCTTATTAAAAAGATCATGTATCAGCCTATTAAATATATATGTAGTTAATTAATTTCCTGCTGGTAACAGATGGTTTTTATTATTATTATTTTGGCCTGGTTCAAAATTATTTGATAATTGTTCTTCAATTATTTACCTTTTATTCGTAAAATGTATAAATAATCTTTATTTTTTTAATAATTTGTTTTTATGAATACAGTAAATTTTCATGTAACTAGCTGGAAACATTTCATACTTAATCCTAGTTCAAATTTCAAAAAAAAAAGTAAATTTTATTTATCATATTTAATAGATTTTACTGTTTTATTATTTTTTTTTCAGGTGATTCCTATAATTCTGTTATGCACAGTTTTAGCAATAAACAAATTGCTTTAAATCAGCTGAAAGGCACTTTGACCAACATTGAAAGTGACATAATTCAAAAGCAAAGTGATATTGAAAACAACAATAAACAAATTGAGGTAATTTTTTATTTATTTATGTTTGATTAACATTCTTCTTCTTTTTTTTTTAATGAACTTTATCTCATAATTTTTGTTCTAGGAACTGAAAGAAAAACTAAAAGATGTTGCTGAAAACTATAAGAATCTTCATGTGCAATATTTGGAAAGGAAAGAAATTTTTCTGGCTGAAAAGAAAACTAGAGATGGTAAATCTGCTAGTATTGATAAAACCGCAGGTTAGTTAATTCACATATAAATTGCTTAGTAATTTCAATATTTCAATGCTTTTCGCTTGTCAATGGAATGTTTATCTTTAGTTTATTGTAAATAGGAATATTTTATGTTTGTGTGTGTGTATAGGGTAAACTAACCAGTGAAGGAACACTTAAGGTTCACTTGTCTCTTAAAAAATCATATTAATTTCAAAATTCGTAATTTTAGTTAAATGACAGTGTCAACATATTTGTTACTAATTGCAAATTATGTAAAAAAATTATAGAGAACTTACATAATACAGGGTTCCCACGGTCCTTAAAAGTCCTTAAAAACTGCTTAATTTTTATTTTGAAAAATAAGGGCCCTTAAAAGTACTTAATTTTGGTTCAAGGTTTGTAAAAGTTCTTAATTTTTTAGCATCACTATGTTTGATAGGAACAATTTTTTAAGGCAAACTGTCATTCTTTTATCACTTAGAATTAGACCATGCATCGAGGGTAAAGCATTTTAGAGAGACAAATTAATGTGAGGGCTACAGGCAGGAGGAAGAAAGCATGTCCTTTCATCAATATGATGCTTCTTCAATTAATATATACTGCTCTTTGCCTAGAATGATACTATATGACGGTAATGAAGCATTCTAAAAGAAAAGAATAGTGTGGACGAGGGGGATACTGCACATGGAAGAGATATTTTTTTTTGTTGAGGGGGGGGGCACTTTTAAGGTAGTGGAGCATCGTTTATACGACGCCGAAGGGACCACCGAAAAACGTCGTATAATCGATTTTTACTTCTAAAACAGAAACTGACTCTGTTTTCAGTTAATTTTAATGTTTAACGTGTTGATTTACATAAATTTCTAAATTAGACAAAGCAAAACAAACAAATAACCAAAGAAGAAAGATTGTAGTGAGCAATTTGAATGTATGTTACCTCGAATTATATTTTCTTGCTATTAGTCTCTACAATGCTTTGAATAGCGAGTTGAACTTACTGCTTTCTATGATGCAATTTTAGATTTCTAATCACGGCCAAATCTATTGGCTGAAGCGCACTTGTACAATTTGCAGGAAAAAAGAGAGCTTTTACATTTTCCAAAATAATTAGTATCGATGGGTGCGCTGGACATGGTCGAAGAATAGCAAAATTTTTCGTTTTTGCCTCTTCATAACATTGTCCAGTTTTTTCAGTCATCTAGTAAAAATTACGGTCGTTATCCAAGCATTCTTGTTGGCGCCCTTTTCTGTATCATTCATGTTGGCAAATTGCGCCCTTTTTTAAAATACACAAGAAAAAATTAAAAATTAAATAAACGTGAACAAAATCTAAAATCCGACGTATAACCGATTCTGTGCGTTGTATAAACAATATATTTTAACATTAAAATGAATAGGAATGATTTGGGACCACACTAAAACGTCGTATAAATGTAAACGTCGTATAAGTGATCGTCGTATAAACGATGCTCCACTGTACCTAAGTGGAAGACCCCCACTAACCTTCAAAACTGACAGAATTCAAGAAATTCGGTTCTACTGGTAACAAATCTGCTTATAGGAATTAAGTAAAACGCTAAGAAAAGAAGTATCAGAAAAAATTTTGAACTTTAGAACTATTTCCTAAAATCGTGACGAATTAAAACAATTTGTATATTTCAATGTGTAATAAGTATCTGTAAATTTATAGAAAGTATAACATTATTTAAAATTCATGATTGTACTAAAAATTAAACAAATTTGTCAAAAACAGGGTTTGAAAAATCCTTGCCCACCTAGGTGTTTTTCATCAAATACTTGGGGTTTATTGGGTTTTTGATGAAAACCTCAAGTTTTTTTTCAAAAATACTTTAAAAAATTTTCCTGAGCACTAAATATGAAAGCATGATTTGCTTCTAACAAGAAAGTTAAATATTTGGTTACTATTTATAATTTGTTTTGCAATGTGAAATTTTTTTTTATGCTTTAGATTGTTAGACTATTTTTATTTCTTAAGGATAAACAGATTGCTACGTAAAAATTTAAATCTACTTAACTAAAAAAATCCTTAGATTTTTAATAATCATTTTATTCAGTTAACATTGTAACTTAATATACTGCTTTTAATATTTGTTCAATTTTTAGTTGCTTGAAAATTAGTTCATGTTTTTCGCAAAATTGTCTAGTTACATTATATAAAGTTGATTCTTAATAATAGGTTTGGCTGGAAATGATTTTGTTTAAGTTCATCATAAAAGTAAATCTAACGCATTTGCTGGTCTAGTAGTGAAATATAAAAACTTGTTGAAATAATTTTTTAAATGTTTTAGACAAATTTCTTTATTTACTCTTTTTTTTTTTAATATACATGAAAAAAATTGCAAATCTTAATTTCTTCACTTAATTTTGCAATTAAATTTCAATGAAATCATTAAAAATGAAATATAGATTAGTTTCATATGTCAGCGTTTAAAATTTGAATTTTGTTAAATTTTATCAATCTGAAAATGTTTTTTAGAAAACTCCGACCCGGGTTTGCAAAAATTGCCTGGTAGTTCTTTGGCGAGCCCTGTTAATACAATTATATCAGTACTTACATTATAATAAAATTGTTTTTTAGTATTTTTTTTTATTGATTGATTTTGATAGGATAGTAAATAATTTGCGCTGTCACTGGTGGCATATGCATATTCGATAATAACCAAAAAGTCCTTAACTTTTCGAAAAAGTCCTTAATTTTTTCAAAAAAAAAGTCCTTAAAAGTGCTTAATTTTTGCTTTGTGGGAAGAGTGGGAACCCTGTAATATTGTTTTAAAGTTTTAGAGGTTCAAATAACAAGTAGTAAGAAGGCCCAGTGAAGGAACAGCTCTAACCAGTGAAGGAACACAAAATTGCCCAGTAAAGGAACACTTAATTTTGTTTATATTTTAATGCTCTTTATGAATTCATTAGCCATACAAATATATAAAATCAAGACTATTTATGAAATTATAACATACAAGTACTTGTAAAATGCTAACTTTATTCTGTAATCATGAACTAGAAATTAAAGTGATGTTAAATACAAAATAAATTTTAAAAAATCATTCTTTCTTATAATTTGACAGTCAAATCTCAATCATTGTGTCATCCGATGCTGTTTATTATCATTATTATTTTATCACCTTTTTGTTTACTCTTTTTCCTCTTATTTCTTGAAGCTTTTTTTCTTT
>NC_092207.1:100543748-100662965 GCF_043381705.1 Parasteatoda tepidariorum
AAACGTAACTTCAATAACTATATTTTGAATTCTCTTTTTCACAGTGAGAAAAATAAGACTATTACATGCAATTAATTCCACTTCAAACATATAAATACAAACACTCACCTTATAATTTTTTCAATGAATCAAGGTGTTGCAGAGATAATAACAAATTCAAAAAATTTTCCAGAGAAGTATATTTGGCCAGGTAATCCAAAACATTGCTAGATGACTTCCTATTGTTTGGCAGTAAGCTATTGTTACCAATCAATCTAAAGAAAAACTCTCAAATTTTTATTTTTAATCAATATATATGAAATGTTCCTTCACTGGTTGGTTTACCCTTTATATATCAGCTTTATCATTTTGATTAGAAATAAATTTGTAGATATTTTATTAAAAGAATATCAGAAATTTTCTCTCTCACTTTTTTTCCTTTTTATTTATCTGAAATGTAAAACAATCTGCAGCACCCACTGTTCTGGTGTATATGTGGATCATTTTTATTGTTTTCACAAGTCATAAACACTCAAAGATATAACAAAAGAGTGTTAAAAAACTGCAGGTGTTTTTTTGTGTCAAATTAGAGTAATGAGGCAAAACAATTTGCAAGATAAAAGTGAGGCTCTTCCATTATAATTTAGTCCTTTGTCTACATCCATCAGGATTTTTTATTTATTTATTTTTTTGAGATTTTAACAGGTATCAATTATAAATGCAGTGAATTTTTTGACAGTCTTAAAATTCTTGTTTTCAAATGTATGAAGTAATCTAAATTTAACACACAAAGAAGAAAGAGAAGAAGAAAAAACACATATTCGAAAACTTAGGTGCCAGAATGAGAAACAGACTTAATGCCCCCTTTTTTGAAGAAAAAAATATATATATATATTTTATTTGATTTTATCCTCGCCCACTAGCTTTTTTTTCCATCTTTAGTCTGTAAAGAGAGTGTTAAATTCATTGCTAAGAAACTAATGTTGAACCAAAGATTTTTAATGGACTCAACTTATACGAATTGTTTTTTATAAAATTATTTATACGCATAGACTTGATTAAATATTTTTTTTCCGGAAATTCACTCGGAATTTATAAACCATTTCAAGGTATTTTTGAACAATAGAGAATAGCTTTGCGACTAATAGTTATATAATTTAGTTTTGCTTTTTTTTTTAATTTTTACTGGTACTCTACATATAATAATCTTATGATTTGTCACTTTCATTTATTTCAAACTTACTTTTAAATTTATCTTATTAATTGATCTAATGAAAAAAATATATTTTTAAAAGGATTTGATGATTCGTGGGGAACAACAGCTACAAATGAAGGATGGGATGGTAATTATCTCTATTTTCTGACTTTAATGAATGAAATGTGTTATCTAATATATAATATTTACTTAATTGTTAAGTGTATTCATGGTTTTACCTTTCCTGAGAGTTTAAAATGCCTCGAATGTTCTGTTTGAATCTGTTATAGTGACCAATTTAATAAATGAAAAAATTTGGAATTAATTATTATTTTTTTAGAGTATTTATGCAGTTTATTATGAAATTTTTGTTTTATTTTTAATTTTGAAAGTGCACATCTTTGAGTATTTGAAAAATAGTGATAAGCATGAAAATCATGAGTAACTTGATGTAATATTGATAATATTCTGAATTAAAGTTGTACTTAGTGGGAGTTTTTTTTAATTGTTTATTTTTTACTACCTTTGTACTTCTTGTTCAGATAACGAAAAAAAAGTATATCAGCATAATAGTTTTTGTTATTTTGAATACCAATCTTAAGCATTCATTATGTTACCTCAATCACTGTATTAAAACCTCAATCGCCCTATTAAAATAATAATTTTAAGACTACATTGTTTTTCTATATCTTGTTTGGATTTGTATATACTATAGTTTTTAAAATATCTTCCCTCCTTAGAATAGATAGTTATATTTTTAAAAAAATTCTTTTTTCAAACTATTTTATTTTTTGGTAAAAGTTTGGATTAATGAATGAGTTTCAATATCATTTGTTGCATCCTACTGTAAATTCATTCATTTGTCAAATTTAAGGTATTGTATTCAAATAATTTTAACTAACACCAGATTGTTTTATTCTAGCAGATAACAAAACATCACCCGTTTCATCTTCTGGCGTCATAAAATACAGAATCTTATATGCTTTTGATGCCAGAAATCCAGATGAGCTGTCAGTCATGCCAGGGGATATTGTTTTAGTGAGTTTGTGAATTTTTGCTTGTCATATTGTAATCTGAAATTATATTGTGTTTTCAATAAATTTTGAATTAATTTACTTTTATTTAAATGATGTTATTATCACTTAAAAAAATTATTGTTTAAATTATAGCAAACTTTTTGCTCTTAAGAATGCTACTAGCAACCAAAAAATTATTACTGAATATTAGCCTGACATATTTAAACTCATTTTGTTCATATTTTTTAATAGTTTGTATGTTTTATTTTAAAAGAAAAATATTACCACACTCTAATGAATATATTTAATTTTTTGAAAAACTTTTCTGTGTTAAAATATGGTTTCTTGACAGGTATTTTTTAATCTTTATGTCACAAGGGGACTTCTAGGTCCCGCTATTATTATTTCCATATAGCATTGAAATGGAACAAAACTTGTCTGTCAATGTAATATGACTTTTTGTTTACCATTACTTGTTGACAAGACACGATTGTTTGAAGTTGAGCATCGGCTATGTTGCTATTTAGTTAATATTTCCTTCAAGATACCATTTTATGAATTAGTTTCTCAGCTTTTTATCTTCATCCATTTTGTAAGTAAGTTTCATATTTTTTTATTGATTCATTAGCATTTTCAACTAGTTATAAAAGATTTACCTTTTTGTGCTTAACCAGTAGCCAAATCATTTGCCTTTTATCTTTCCAAACAATTTTATTTCTAAAAAATACTTTACTTCAAATGTGTTAATTCATTTATTCCAAACTATAAAATAATATATATAGCCAGAAATAGATAAAATGTAAAGAAATTTAACCTCCAAATTATAATCTCACTGGTAAAAAATTTTATGTAATTTATAGAATAGAACTATAATATTTGTTATTTTGGGTTTGAGAATTATTGTTTTATAATTTATTACATAAGCAAACTCAATATTGACTGAGTATCCCACTATAGTATTGTTGAACAGTGTATAAAGTTCATGGAAAAAACAAAGACTGCAATTTTTTTACTCACTATACCCTTAATTATTAGGGTAGTCAGCCTATAACATGTACCAGAGCATCATCTTCTAATTAACAAGCTTTTATCCTAATCTTCACTGTAGACGTTGATAATCCTTTTTCACTTTTGCAGAAGTGCAACAATTGCAATTTATGCATAATTATTAAAATTTCATTGTCAAGATTGTGATCTTAATGTGATTGAGTAATAAAAATTATGGTTCTTAAGAATTTTATCAATATGTTTAAAGAGGTTTTTTTTCTAACCATCAAAAATTAGTATAGTGAAGCTATAATATTTTTTTTTCGTTTCCTTAAACTAATTTGTCAAAAAATAAAAAGAAATGGATTTCTGTAAGGAAAAAATAATAATTTCCAGAAACAAATAAAGAAAATAGCAAATTAGGGCTATGGGTTCTCCTTCACCCTACTATGGAGCTAATTTTAGTTTTATCAAGGTCCTAGGTATTGCAATTGTTCCATTTTCCCTTACTTTTCAAAATGAAGGGAAAAAAATTTATCGATATAAACTCTCTGATGTTGCTCTAAAAACGGAAGGAATAGTAGTAAAAAGGTTTTTCATCTAATCTGAAAAGATGAGTTTTAGTGTAAAAAATCACTGATGAGTGAATCATTACTCATTCTCGCTAGGAGCACAATAATTTTTTTAAGAAATTGGGCTTAGATGAAAGTGGAAAGGAGAAACATTATAGTACTTAATAAATTTTAACATTTATTCAACTTTTTGTCTGAAATGTTTGATGAACTGTATGATTACATAAAATCTTTAGTTTTCTAAATGGAAATGTAATAAAATTAAATATTTTCCTCATTCCATTGAGACGGGGTTTTTATTCAGAATTGTCTGCTAGTCATTAAGCTATAATTCATTTTACTACACTTGAGGTTGTAAAGCATTTCAGCTACTTTTTAAACATCTCATAATTTGTTTGTAAATAAGATTGTGAAGTTGAATAAGTTATTAAATAAAGGGATCTCCTCGAAGATTAAACAAAAAAATATTTAGATTTGTTTTCTTATGAAGAAAATTTAACATTTAAAGCAACATGTTTGATCTTCACACTCATATTCTTTGTTTTTATTATGAGCATTCTAAGCATTCTTTGTTTTTTTTGTTGTTTTTTTATTGAGAAAATGTGGAAAGATGACATAGAAATAAAGACAGAAAGGCAAAAGAAACAGATAAATAAGAAATACAGTATTAAATAAAGCTAGAAATAAAATTTCTAACCCTAGCATTTTATGTTTAATTAAAAGACTATCTGGAATTACTGATTATCCTTTTTCATTAAAAACAAAATTTTAAATTGATTGTATGTATAATGATTTAAAAACCTGTTTTTTTTTCTTATTTATAATTGTTAATGAAACATTGTTTTTCTTTGATCAACTGAAAACTGCTTAGGGTTTTGAATAGAAAGGTTATGAGTAGCTAATAATTACTCTCATCGTTACTATTTCTTTTTTACTTGTAAATGTCTATATTTTTTTGTTAAAACTTTATTTTTAGATTGTCATTCACATAATTTAATAAAACATGTTTATAGCCACATCACTTCAATATTTTTTATTATTTCAATTAGATCGCATGTCTAATTAATTTATTTCTGTTTGTTTCTTTGTTCATTTTGTTGCAATTTTTCTTGCTTGTAAATTATATTCAGAATTATTTATGTTAATTGCGAAACATTTTTAGGTCCCTGAAGGTCAAAGTTCAGAACCTGGTTGGTTAGGTGGAGAATTGCATGGGAAAAAAGGATGGTTTCCTGAGGCATACGCTGAGCGTATTGAGCCTGCTCAGGAGACTCTAACTAATGAGACTGCCTTCACCAATAGTGCTGCTACAATAGGAGCTCCTACTGAAACAGTACATATTGTTGGGACTGAAATGAAAAGAACCCTCGAGTAAATAGAATTGTTTTTATTCTTTTGTGTTCTTCAATGGGGTTAAATATCCCCTAAAAACTACTCCAAACATCCCTCATGTTCTAATTATCCAATAATAACAGAAATAGTGATTCCGCTAGACTTTGGAAACTACAGGTCCTTAGGACCCTATCTACTAAAATAAAGTCTCAACCTAATTCTATACTTCTTTAAATATTTATTAATTTGTACATTCATAAATTACTCTATCTGTTAAAAGACAAAGCAAAGAATTTCAGAACAAGAAAATAAAATTATGTTTAAACAATCAAAGTTTATATTTAGATCTGATCTAACACATGCATCAAGAAAAAAACAAGGATGTAATAAGATGCTCAAAATTGCTCTATTTATCTGTAAAGTTTGGTTAAACTTTTGCCTGTACGCTCCTTTCTTTATTTGTCTGGTCTGTTATAGATATACTTGTCTGTAGAATGCATAATGAACTATTTTTCCTACTACTTTTACGATTTTGTGTATTTTTCGTATATAACACATAAGAATTACAGAAAAATGTATTTATTTATGGTACAGGATGTATTTATTTATGCATGCCAAAAACAGACACTTCTATGTTCATTTGTATGTGCATATGTTGATGAAGTATTCATACAATATTCTCAGTCACCAAAGATTTTGTTAGCAAAATTTTTTGCACTGGCGATATTCTTTTACTCCGCGTAATGGTTCAGATCTTTGCTTTCATTGATTTCAATTAATCTTTTTGTGTGTATGCATTGATTTTTAATTAAACCAAATACTTTGAAATGTTTACCTATTTTTGAAAACTAAATATTTTATTCATTTTCACTCTTAGGAGTGCTTTTTATTATGTGACATACTTTTTATATGTGATAATCTAAGCTAATGGCTTATTTATTCTTTAAAAGTAAGAAATTCTTGCTTATTAACAAAAATAGCGAATTTTCCCTTCATATTATGACTTTTAAATAGTATTGAAAGATTGTAATGTCCTTATTGTATATAAAGCAAACAAAGTAACTCAATATTTTTGTTTGTTTATTTAAGCTTGCTTGCTAATAGACAATATTTATTAAAAAGTTTTCAAAATAACTTTGTTGATATCATGAAACAAAACTTAAGTAAAGTAGTTAAGAAACTTTAAAATAATAGATCTGTAATCTATATTTTTTCGACATCTAAATTCATACCTTAACTGTTTTATTTGTTAGAGGCATATCAGAAGCGCCAGAGGAGCCATCTAATGTAATCCGTGATGTTCTTCAACATTCTGAAAATTCTTCTTTTACTCAACCTGCCAAATCATCTGTAGAATCTGTGCCATCTTTACCATCTCAGGTAAAAAAACTTTTACGTGGAACCTATCCTATCAAAAAATCAAAATTGTCAGTAGTCAGAGAACCTTTTAAAGTGTATATACATTGAAACTAAGAGTGAAATTACTCAAAATAAATAATAGCTATAATAAAAAAAAATTAAGTGTACTTCTTTTTTATTCTAAATAACTCTTTGAAATCATAAAAGAAAAATAATTCATAATTTTTTTCTCTCTTTAATTAGCATCTTATAACCAAAGTATTTGTTCATCACTGTTCTAACCACAGGAATTTTTTTTTTTACACACAAACCTGTTTTTTTTTTTCTACTCCTTTCTGAAGTATTCTATGCCATGTGTCTTTTTTTATTACATTTTTGATTCTTTTTTACATTATTGAATGTTCTAAATAATTTTCAAGGTATTAGATTATTTATTGTAAGAGCAAACCCATTTTTCTCAGTTACAAAAATTCCATTTCCAAGTATTGCACTTTTCATAGAAACTTCTGGTCATAATAAAAAAAATTCTGCAGCTGCATTGCTGACTTAATGAATGTGGAAGAGGTACATCTGTACATGGCATAAAACACCTAAATAATTATGGGGTAAAACAGTGGAAACAAATTATCTGCTTATTTTGGATATGGAGATCTTAAGTAGTAGAAAGATTATTTTTTGTCATAATCATCCCATGTATAGAGATGTACAAAGCAATTGCCAAAATAAAAGCTAATCCTTTTTCTTTCTTTTTTAAAGAGAAAGACTAGTTTTTTTACATCAAATAATATTGTTAACCCCTTAACTGCCAAGTAAAATTTACGTGATTCACTCTCCAGTGCCACCGTTTTTCGCTCAAGTGCACTTTCTTACGTGGTGTTTAGGTGGGGGGAAATGATGCATGCGTTGCAATTCAAAAACAGTTTACTTTTACAGGACAAGAAAAAGGAAAGAAAGAAAATTTAAATTAAATAATAAAAATACAATATAAACGATGTTAAAACTTAGCTGTTGTATGATAAATCCTGAAACATGGTTGGACACATAAACCAACATCACATTCATTGCACTGATAGCGGGATTCACGACGAAATAATTTTTTTTTTTGAACAAACGGCATATTTTCGCGATGCATTTTTCTTTGAAGACGTTGATGGAAAGAATAAAAAGCACCAAATACACACGGGAAACGAAAGTTAAAAAATAATAAACCCTACCTTTCTCAAATCGAGACATGCAGGCGATTAACACGATATCACTTTTCCATAACATCCTTTTCCCATTCCCCCTCCTCCGAAATTAGTAATACATTCGCAAAGCAAACACTTTCAAGGTCATTTTACTGCATTCTGAAGTAGGGGGTGTAGTTCTATTTATAGCAGCGCAATGTAAAGCATCGTACTTCGGGAAAGCGTATATATACGACTGCGGCAGTTAACGCATTGTCTGGCCGAGACGTATATATACGCCCGCAGCAGTTAAGGGGTTAATTATCAGATGATTATGCATTGTAAATTAACAGTCAGCATTGAAAATAAATCAACTAATATTTATTTTTAGAAAAATTATAATTCATGTAATAGAAAGTAAAAGGATCACTGATTATGCAGTTTTTTTTAAAGATTAAAAAAGACTAATTATGAAATTTTACTTTTAAAATATTAAATGCAGGGAACAATTTACGGAATTAGAGTACTTAAGTATGAAGCTTTGTATGCAACCTCTCTCTCTCTCTCTCTAGAAAAAAGAAGAAAAAAATATTGGTCATTGGTATAGAAATACAGTGATTGATGAAACATAGGCCCTCTATAATAATGTCATTTTTCTGTAGGAGGATGCTTTATCAGAAGCTCTACAAGCACAAGCTTTATTCCCTTGGAAGGCTAAGAAAGAAAACCACTTAAGTTTTAGCAAAGGGGACATAATTAATGTAAAAGAGCAACAAGATATGTGGTGGTATGGAGAATTTCAAGGCAAAGTAAGCTTTTTTATTTAAATTTTTCTGTTTTGGTTCAGTTAACTCTATAAAATTCTTAATATTTAAACATAAGAAAAATTTAATAAATAACTACAGAAAGTGTAAGGCAAATTTGATTTTATTTATCTATGTTATAATATTATCTGTCAAATAGATTGATTGATGTACAGCAAAACGAAAAATTTGCATCAACTACTTTTAACATTCAAGCATTTATTGTTAAATTGTCAATTACAATTATGAAATTGTAATAATTTATTTATCCTTTTATACTATAGGCATAAGGCAAATTAGATTTTATTTATTTTTGTAATAATATTGACTGTCAAATAGATCAATTTTATAGATTGATTGATGTACAGCAAAAAAAAAATTTACTCAAACTGCTTTTAACATTTAAGCATTTATTGTTTAATTGCCAATTTTAATTATAAAATTGTATTCATTTTTAATAATAATTATTTCAACATTAGTAATGAATTATTTTCAATAAATTTGTATTCAATGTCAAAATATACAATGTAATCAAGGCAACTTATTAACCTCCATGATTTGCCACTTATAGTGAAACATTCAGAAATTATTAATTATGTATAACAGCATTTATACATTTTTGCCCAACTCAACAATAATACTATATTAAAGTCGACAATATTTAGTGACACAAGCATTTAATAATGTAGTTTTGCTTCAGAACATTGATATACTCTTAAATTATTGAAGGGAAGAAAAAAAATTTGGAGGGGGGGGGAGGAGACATTTTATAATAAGTTTGATTATTTAATTGCGCTTGTACGTTTTAAACAGAAAACTCAAAATGAAGCGACTCACACAAGTTCTTCAACAGTTTTCCCTCTGTTTACCATTGCTATTGCTTAAATGTAATTTTTTTTTAACTGTAGCAGTGTGAGTTTTATTTAATGCAACTGTTTTTAAAAGTCGCTTTGTTAAGCTGAGATAAAATAAATATGGTAGATTAAAAGAGCTGAAATACAGCCAAGAGAAAAATTTAAGAATTATATTACTCTTATTAGTTTCTATGTTACAAAAAGTTATTAGTTTCAGGAAAATAATATTAACAGTATAATTTTAAAGTTATGTTAAATTATATACCACATATCTTGTTGTTATACACCAGTGATAAAATCAGAAATTTGTTAATCTTGAAATATCAAAACATTATAAACAATGAGATAAATATGAATTACTCTAGTAATTAATTTTCTCCTTTTAAACTATTTTTATTATATTATATATAATCAATTTTGAATCTTTAACAACTACACTGAAAATATGTAATGGAAGAACCGACTAGGTGACTTGGCGACAAATATTCAATAAGCAATCCTAGAAAATCTCTTGTTTAGCATCGAATGCTAAGGCACAGGGAGAGAAAAAATGGTGAAAATTAGAACTTGAAACAGCAGTTTCCTCACATTAAAGAGGAATTTATGTTTTTTTATGTATTAATGATTAAGAAATGCAAGAAAAAACAACCCTTAAACAGCTTCAAATGCAATTATCTTGTTTCTGGTTTGCATTAGTTTGTGTTTCAACAACGCTTGTAAAAAATTTAATTTTTTTTTCTAAGCAAAGTCTTGTTGAAAATATTATTTTGTGCTAAGGTAACTTTGGAAAGATTGAACTCAGGTAACTTTGTGCTCAGGAAAAATTTAAAATAATTTGTATTTCAACAACTATACTTAGATATTTTTTTTGTATTGAACCTAATAAAAATATTTTTATTTAATTTCATAAATACTTTTAGATGTAACAAAATGACAACATTTTAACCACAATGTATTTAAAAGAATGCTTTTTAAAAATCAAAACATATACTCCGCTGCAGTAGAACTCATGATGCCTCTGAATCGGGTTTGATCGGTTTTCAGACTAACAAGGCTATACAAAATTTGATACCTGTTTGTTCATGTTCCAAAATAAGGTTGCTGAAATTTTATTCTATGGATGTAATCCTAAATGTATGTATATCTATTTTATCTTTTCAAAACGAAATTATATTGGATGGAAAACGTTAAAAATCGTCCACAAAATCAAGCAAATGCTACGCACTAAAATCATGAAAAATCTTCCTTTATAAAAGAGTTGGAATCAAATAAATAGACTCCCAAAAATTTCATGAATTATGCCTTTACAAGCATATTAAAAACATAAAAATTGAACGAGAACCAAAAAGGAAGAACATATAAACTTTAGCACTTATGTACTCAAATTCTCTGAGGTGTCACTTAGCCTGTTGTTCCACTAAACTCTTCATACTCTGCAGTGGATTCTACTTCATCCTGATCTACCCATAGAAAATAGTCCTCATTCTCATTCAAATCCATTGAATTATCATTTATGAAAAACCCTCTAAAATATTGATGCATTTTAAAAACTTGATTTTTGTCATTTTATTAGTAGTATTTTTATAGGAAAACTTAAATTATTATTTTTAACGACTAATTCTTTTCAAATTTTCAGCTCGGCTGGTTTCCAAAATCTTATGTTAAATTAGTTTCAGGACCTATGAAAGCTAATGATAAGTAAGTTAATGTTTTAAAAATAATATGCATTTTGTAATTAAAGTGAAACAGCCTTTTGAGGTTATTTAATGTGGCTTGTTACATTATTGCTTAAAAGCAAAATGCTGAACTGAACTAATCAAAATAGTGCTTATTCTACCATTGTCAATATTAATTAATCAACTATCTTACATATCTTTATCTATAACTAATCTAATAGTTTTTCAAGACATTAATGGCATGTTATTTCTAGACTAGAATTCTCTTTGCAAACTTCTTTTATGTGGCTTCTATTAGCTTTGTATCTATATACTAAAATATGTGAATATTTATGTTATTCATTTATTACAAGTTATCTTTGACATACTAATCTCAATAGCCTTGTTTAAATTATAAGTTTTTCCTTATGGATAATTTTATGGTACTGTTTCTAAAATCCAATTTGTATGATAGTAGTTTTGATTTAAAGTATTCCATAAGAAGTTAGGTTATTTTTTATATGATATTTTTAATTGTTATTTTATATGATATTTTTAAACGGTTTTAATTTTGTTGGGGTATCACATTAACAGTAAATGCAAAATTAATAAAAATTGCTTAATTTTGTCTCATTTTGTTTCAAAATTTCTAAATTTATTTTAAACATTTTTTTTACCCTAAACTGAATTCATTTGATATTTTTATCTACATATTGCTGAAAATAATTGGCCTCTTACATTTACTTAAACTTTAAAAATCATAAAAATACTAGTAGAAAAGCATCAGATATTTTCTATTCACAATAAGATATTTTTTGCTAAACAATTAAAAAAATTCAAAGCATTCTCAGAGAAGACTTAAACCTTTTTAACTTTTTTAACAATTTCATAAAAACATAACAAAATCATAATATCAAGATCTTAGTAAACACAATATTAATAGGGTTTTTCTTTTCTTTTTTTTTCAAAAAACAAATTGTCTCTTACTTAAATATTTCTTATAACTTATTTTAAAATTCAGTTCTAAGTTTTAGTGGCTTGCATAATTTCAAATTTTTATAGTTGTTCCTTTATGTAATTTAGCTTTCAAGATAGTACAGCTGATTCCGATTTGCAAGAACCACCTGAAGTAAATACATCTCCTCCAGGTAAAGCCTCTAATCATACTTGAATTATTTTCAAAATTATCTGTGGACTGTAATTAATTCTTGTTTAATTTTTAATACAATTATATAACAAATTATCAAATGCTAGTTAGTTTTTTTTTTTTTTTTTTTTTTTTTTTTTTTTTTTTTTTTTTTNTTTTTTTTTTTTTTTTTTTTTGTACCTTTTTGCTTAAATTTTAAGATTTGTGTTCGAATTATTAAAACAAATTTTTAATATATTAAGCTAGTTACAAAACACGCTGAATATTGTAAATATCAAATTGCCGCTGCTAATTTAGCTTAACACATCTCTTGGCTTCATTGTTAACACAAAGGCTTATGGCAATTTTTATCATGACATGTAATAATTTCAAAACTGTTGCTAAAACTTTTTGTCACTTAAAATCTCAATAAATTGTTTGCATATTTGAAAGTCGAATAGAGCATTGTGTATTTATTTTTTTTTATTTATTTATTAAGATATGTATGGCAATTTTAAGTATGTGTGTTTGAAATTGTTATTTGCACTCTCTTCTGACAATTTAATTATGGTTTTAAATGTAGGTTACTTTTTTTTATCATGCATTAAACGTAGATTCTTTTTTTCTTCATGCATACATGCATTGAAATACTAAATTGCTTTTTCTAAAAATAGTTCAAATGGATCTATAACTTATCTATTGCTGCCTTTTGTTAAGTATATTATCAAGAAATTGTCCAATTTAGACTTTATGTTCTTATTTTAATGTGTAAATTCCAGAAATAGTTTTTTTAAATTTTTTTTTGCATTGACTCTCGGTTAGAAAAGTATTTTTGTAAGGTATTTATAGACTTGGGTGAGAATATATGTTAATTCTTATTACATATGATACATTTTTTCTAAAAGTCTTACTGTGAATTAAATTACTACCAAACTACTACCTTTTGAGAACTACCCATTAAAAAGGAAAATGCTTATAAAAATATCAATTGCTGATATTCTTACAATCTTAACAATATTTGCAGAAGGGATACCTGAATATTATGTTGCGACTTATGCCTACCAATCTCAGGAACCAGGTGACCTTTGCTTCCAAGTAAATGAAACAGTTTTAGTTACAAAGAAAGAAGGAGACTGGTGGACAGGAACCATTGGGAACAGAACTGGTATTTTTCCCAGCAATTATGTTAAAAAAGCAGAGGAACAGGTAATTCATTTTATTACTTCATAACTAAATTTATATTTTTATTCTAAATATTTACTTAATGCATAACTAACTATTCAACACCACTTATACTACTTAGTGATTTAATAGAAAGTGTTTAATTTTAATAATTGTGAAAGAACTACTTTTTTATATACTATTTCACTTATAGCCTTCAAGTGTTGCAAGTACTGAGTCTGATGTTACAAAGACAGATCTTAATTTCCAGTCCATGTCTATTGAAGTAAAAAAAAAATTCCTTCTCTTTATTCCTTTTAATAATGGGCCTCAATATTTTACAAAATACAGTCAAAACTTTTGTATTGAAATGGAGAAGAAACAAAAAGAATTTCTATTACCTGAATTTCAAATAAACAAAAATATACATTTAAAAGAAATTTAATGTAAGTTTTATTATCTTAATCTCCTGAGTATTAGTTCTGAACTTTATTGCTGCTATTGTAAAATCAGATTTTCTAATTGTTATCAGTTGAAAAGTGACTAAATAACTTGCAAAATTCAGAGTAAATATGCTCATGGTTTTAACTCTGGTACAGTTATATCAATTTATGCAATATTAAAAAAATTGAAATTTATATTTAAGGATGAAAATAAACTTATATAATATTATTATATTATAAATTACAGTTTGTTAAACTAATAATTAGGTTACAAATTTTAAGCATAATTGCAAGGATAATTAGTGTTATAAATAATTCCTTGTTTATAAATTATTTTAATTCATATATATTATGTATATTACAAAATAGATATGCTTGTAAATTAGCACTATAAATGTTAATATCTTATAAATACAGCCTTATTATGACAGTAAATCACCGGAGAGAGTTTCCTGGAAAATTAAGATAATCTAAAACAGACTATATTTACAGTGACACAGGAAAAATTTTTTTCTACATTGAATATATTAAATATGATCAATAATGTTCATGAAGTTTACCAAAATACATAGTTGTTGTTATAACTCTTTAAATTTATTTTACACATTGTTTAATTTCCTGTTTTGTGTAACTGCAGGGGTGATTGTGCTCCGGAAAAAATCCGGATTTTTCGCTAACCATCTGAAAGTTTCCAGAAATCCATAGTCCAGAAGTTTCAATTACTATATATAAAAATTCTTGTATATTTTATTTAGAAATATAAGAAATAAAATTTATACTTGGCATCTCTTTCATTCGTAAATATTTTTTCTGGAAGAATAATAAATGTGATTAGAGATAGAAGTAAACTTACAAATAATTATTCATTTGAATTATGCTGCATTCATTTGAATCATTTTGAATATCATGTTTTGAAAATTTCAATAATTTAAATTTATAAAGATATTAATTTTTTAAAGATTTTACTTAAGAAATTTTCAGGATTTTTAAGTTGGACCCACAATTACCCCTGATGTCCAATAAATTTCTAGCAGATTTTCCAATATACAATTCTTTTGATAATTTTTAGTGTTTTCTAGCAAAATCATATTTCAATCTATGCAATGCAAAATTTAATTTGTAGATTTTATATCACAGTACAATGTTGGTTTGAAAACTCAGTCTAATCCTATATTTAGTAATAAAAAAAAAATCCTTTTTTTCTGAATTATATTTTGCCCACACTGAAGTTGAGCACAGATAATGTACAGTGCTCCAGGAAAAAAAAGAACCTGAATAACTTTCGATTTAATGATCAGATTATCACGATCTAGGACTCCTTTTTAATGATTTGAGTGAGTGACCTCAAATATGCTAATTAATTAGTGCTGACGGTATTTTAAACTATGAAATCTGGCGCAAAAAAGTACTCTCTCTCTGAATAAACATATCTGTTTTTCCACGGATTGGTATTTCTGACCCCCAAAATATAGGGGATAGTCGAAATCTGGGAAATATGGACCCCAGAGTTTGGTTAAGGGATCCAAAATTTGGACCCCTTAATGTTAATTTTACTTACTGCATAATTTGTTAAATATTGAGAACATTTGAAGCAAATTCAAAAATTCTTACACACAATTAAATGATGCAAAAATTTTTATCCCTTGCAATTGATAATTTTTTTAACCATTATTAATAAAGTAATAAAAAATAATGAATATTTACTAAAAATTGTTTTTTGCATAGAATTATCTTTGGATAAGCGAATTTTATTATTGAGTGCAAAAGCTTTTCATTTTACTTCAAAAATTCTCGAGCTATGCAGAGATGTCACCTGCTCCGGATGCGACAAATTATTTTAAAAAGTCCTAAAGAACTACACACTAAACTTTGCAGATTATCGCTAAATTTTGAAAACTTTTTTAAATGCTCAATATGGCTTTACTGTAACAAAGTGGTATATCACATAAGCCTTCGAATTATTTAAAAGTAGTGTTGAGTAAAAACCTTATAAATTGAATTTTTAAACCAAGAATCAATCGTACATCGTAAGGCTACCACTCGAAAATATTTATTCGCTGTCTGGATCAAGTTGGCATCTCTGGATATAGTGAAATACACAAAAGTGAAATTAGCAATAAAGTTTCCAAACTTTGGAGCGCTCTCCTGACCAAATTACTGGGACCATATTTCCCAGACTTCGTCTACCCCCTATATTTTAGGGGCCAGAAATCAGAATTCGTCAAAAAAATGGTATTGTTTTTTCAGAGAAAGAACGTTTTTGTAGCTCAAAATATCGTCTCCACTAATTAACTAGCATATTTGAGGTCACCTCTTTGAGCCATTAAGTATGAGTCCTAGAATGTGAAGATCCGATCATTAGGTCAAAAGTTATTCAGGGTAAAAAATTAAATAGCTTTTATGTATATTTTTGCCCTATTCTGAAGAGTGGGCAAACTCCATTTTTCTTCATTTTGTGCTAAAGAACCTTAAAATCTAAAAGTACTAGAGAATGTGTACTAATTTTAAAATAAAACAAAAATGTTTACAAAAAAACATAAAACTGAAACTCATACAATTTTTTTATAAAGAGAGTTGACCTAATTTTCTAATAAGGCCTTCATTTAATAATAATCATAATTGTAAAAATATTAACTTTACACTTAGAGATGAAGTTACCATTTTTTTAAACATTTTAATTCATTGAAATGTGTCTTTTCTAATAAATGTTTATCTTTTCATGCTGGCAGTATGATATGTCTGTGTATAGCCCTAGAATGAGGGTAATGTAATGTGTTTTTATCCTAATGTATGGATTGTAATTAAAATATTATGTTCATTTTAAATAACTCTCTATGTGTATTCTTTTATAATAATCTTAAAAAATAGTAACTTTTATTCACTGTTTTTAAACCTTAGTCACTTATCTCACTTTTTTTAAATTTTAATTTCACAATTTTCCCCCCATTTCAATCGAAAGAAGGATTTTTCATTTCCCTAAACCCATGATATTACAATCCTCTTGCTTTAGTAAAGAAGGGTAGGGCTTAGAAGAGGATTGAATATGTGTGGAAAAATAGATAATTTCCACTTTCAAAGGAATTCCTCTTGAAATGCTAGAGAGCCATTCACTGTACCAAGGAATGAGTTTATTCGTCATCTATCTTAATTTTCATTTTCTTATCTGCTGCAGAGCATGAAATTTTGTGTATTTCTCCCTGAATTGAATTTCCTTTTTCTGTATGGTTCACATGTACCTTAAATGTGATTAATAGAGCATAATTTTGCATCATGGAAATTAAGCACTCTTTAAAAGTTCTTATTTTAGGTTTAAAGTACTTAAAAGTTCTTACTTTTTCTTCATAAGAAAAAACGTAAATAAAATGTTTACTTTCATATTATATATTTTATTATTTTTTTCTCTTTTCTAAAAAGATGTTATTATGCCATGCAAATTTGAGTTATCTCTTTTTGACACGTAATTTCACACTGTTGGATGTTTGTTTGTTTTTTATTATTACTATAGAGGTCATTAGTTATTAAGAATTTTTTCAGTCCTTTCTATGGGGTTTTTTAAATTTTGCTGTTTTTTATACAATGTTATGACACATGAACTTTAAATCAGAAAATTTCAAATTGATTCACTATAAATTAACTTGGTTTTATAATCGTTTTATCAGTCAAATGATTAACGAAGTTCCACTCATTTTTTTTCACATGGTTTTTTAAATGTCCATATTTTGATTAATATGATGTTTATTAAGTTACATGTACTTCAGTGACAACTATTTCTTAATGATTTATTCGAAAATCGTTGTTGGACGTATTTGATTTCGTCGTGAATTCTTATAGTTTTATTTCCAGTGTTTACCTTAGGCACTCATACAAATTTTTATAATTTTTTCAGCTCTTTCCTCGTGGTTTTTTAATACGATGTTATTTTACTACTTCACTTTTTCACCTTAAAGTTAATTTTTTGTTGCACACTTTATTCAGGATGATTACGTTGTAAGTTAATGTTGTTTTCTAAAAGTTTTTACATTCATTCAAATTAATATGATGTTATATTTTTGATTAATGCGATGTTGTAGCGACTCTCGAATTTCAGGTTTCAGTAACGACAATTTGTTAATGATTTGTTCAAAAATCACTTTCAATGTGCTTGGTTCTATCACAATTCCACTTTTTTTTCTCTGAGCGTTTTTTCAACGATTTATATTTTTTATACAATGTTATTACATATGCATATTTCAAATTAAACTCCTTTAGGACAATGATCACGTGTTCAGTTTCTCACATATTTCCAATTTAAATACTTTCAATACGATATTATTATTTTTTTGCAGTGATAGTTATTTAACGTTTTTTCAGTTCTTCACATCATATTTAAAAACACATTGTTTTTTGACTCCTGAAGAGAAGCACATCTCAATAATCGTGCATTGACTTTACATGATAGCGACAATATTTTTGTTGTATACTTTCACTGCTTCTTTAATATAATACTTTAAGCCAGTATTTCCCAAACTTATGAGTTTTGTGTACCCCTTCTAAATTTTTCGTAATGCTGTGTACCATTAATAAAAAATGAATGTATTTTTTACTATAAAAAATTGCACGAAAGTTAAAAATCACAACTGGCTATTGACACCACTAACTCTGCAAAAAATAGCCAATAGAAAAATATGTAATTGTAAATTTTCATGAATAGCTTTGTTTTTAAAGAAAAATTTTTGAAATTTTTGTTTTTTGCAAGATATTTTGCATAAGAACGCATACCCCAGCTAAACTGTTCCACTACCGGGGGGTACGCGTACCACCCTTTGGGAAACGCTGCATTAAGCCATAGTAGCTAAAGTTTAAACATGCAACTTTTTTTTAGTTGGGAAAAATTAAAAAATATTTATTATGTAATTTTTTAAAAAAAAAAATTCCATAGCAGTAAATTAAAGCAATAAGCACCTACAACAGTAAATGTTACTAAACCAATTTTTTTCCACTTCAGTTGTATATTTTTAAGGTTATTAGGATGGTGCCTGAATATTAACACTGTTTTTAATTAAGTCACTATTTATCACTTTTTAAAAAGTTTTAGTTACTTACTTTTTTTACTATGACCTGCACTGATTTTTATTTTTTTGTAATAAATTATTTAATAAATAAATTGCAAAAGTAAAATTTCTTTAGAATCATTCAACTAAAATTTTTCCTTTAAATAATTTTAGTTTATTAACATATTTAACAACATTGACTGAGTGTAAAGCAAAAATTAAACTTTAAATATTTTGTTTAAAAAATTAAAATTTTTGTTCACAAAAATAACATTATTTTCTTTAACATTTCTTTGTAGATGGCAATAATTTTATATATATATATATATCTATATATATATAATAAAACTTATTAAAGCATTCTTCAACAAAAAATAGTTCAATATCATCTCCTATTGTGTATTTATTTATCTGGAAAGTACTGTTTAGTTTTTCTTTTGATTCTATAATAAATTTTTGTTCTTGTAAGTAAATGTGAAATTATGATATTTTTAGGGTGGTAAATACAAGAGAGGTGAAATTGTCACTGTTTTAGCCCCATACAAAGCAACAGGCCCTGAACAATTATCTCTAGAAAAAGGTCAATTAATTCAAGTTAGGAAGAAAACATCTGGTGGTTGGTGGGAAGGAGAAGTGCAGGTAAATAAGTTTTATTTTATGTTTTCTTATCTTTAAAAATTAACTAGTTTATTCCCACATTATTCTAAATAATTTATTTATTTACATCAATTAGATTAAAATCTGAATTCTAACTATAATTATTCTGCCTAACATAAAATCATTCTGTTAGGTATACTATTTTTTATTCATTTATTCTGCTTACAATATAATACTTCTGTTGAATATTTATTGATAATTTTTTTATACCTTTAGTTTGATAAATAGTTCAGTTTGTGTTTATTTAATATTTATTGGTAAAATTTGTTATTTAAGTAAATAATTAAAAAAAAACATGAATGGTTTAGGTAAAGCTAAATAAATTTATTACCTAAAGTTATGTCTAAACATGGTTACTTTAAGGGAAGTTTCAAGAATTCATCATCTTCTGAATCTGTTCCTAAATATTATTACTGATAGTAATGTGAGGTGGGATTAAATAATTTTAATAATCAAAATTTTTTAATAAGAGGTTGTACAGTGTACAAAATAAAAAATGGAACACCCTGAACCCTGTGGCAGAATCGCAGCGTCACGGCAACATTGTCGCCGAACGTTACAAAGTGCTTGCTGGAAGATTTTTCTTTTGAAAAGTATACATTTTTACCTTTCTTTACTGCAGAAATTTACACGTAATATTTTAACAATTAGATAATAACTTTTTGACGAGCTCAATTTACTCTGATAGTATCGTAAACTGATGTAATGTTTCGATTGTATTTTCGGCAGTTTACTGATGCTATTAATTTTCATGTGGTTTTTAAATATTCCGTTGTATTTCAAACAATATGGGGAATTCGAATTGTGCATTTGAGTATTTACATTTTAAAGCAAGAATTAAATCAAATTTTTGGCAGTTATTGCGTTTGACTTTTCCATAGTTTTTAAGTCTGATATTTTTTATACAATATTATTCATTGCAACAACCTACTTCATGCATATTTTGCCATTATCCCCAAAAAAATTTATGGAATCGAAGCATTTTTGCACGGAATTGTTAAATTCATCTACCTAAGGATAATTCCATGAAAAAATGCTTAATAATTATAGATTTCTTCTTATTTTTTTAGCAGTTGAAAAAAATTTAAATTGTAAGGTATCCAAATTTCAACATTTTAAAGATTATAATTTTATATAGCGAAATACAAAATTTGAACAAAATCAATTTAATAGTTACCTGAGAAATCGAATTTTAAATATACAAATTTTAACTAACTAAATGATCCATTTGGTAATGTTAAAAAGTAATACTGATATTCAAAGCTGTTTGTTATGTTTAAATCTATTTTAATTAGGTTAAAGGGAAAAAGAGACAAGTTGGTTGGTTCCCTGCTTCATATGTCAAAGAACTGAGTGGGAGTCGTGCCAGCAGCAACAGAACTACACCTGAATCTATGCTATATTCACGATTTAATGATAATCTATCCAATGGAGGACCCCAACAATCAGGTTTGCTGCTTTAATCTTCAGCTTTCAAAATTTTTGTCTCGTTGAATTTTATTATATTAGTCAAGCAGTTTTATTTTACTTGTCTTTATTTAAGTTTTGAAAGCAGTCTTTCAATGTTTATATTAAATATTTTGATGCCAAAATTCAATGAACATGATTTTAAAATGTACTGTAAACGTGAAACATTTTATTGAAAAATATTAATAATGATATACATATGTTGCTATAATATAATTTACATCTATTGAAATTAGATATGTAACACAGTATGTAAATTAGTAATAAATTGTTTGAAACTAAAATACCATCTTAATAAATAAAGTAAATAAACTTGGCGTAAAAATAATTTTAATTTTTTGAAATACTTAATTACCTTCCTTTTTTTAAAAAAATTTTATTTACTGAAAGTTTTATGTTAATTTCTATCTAAGTTTTAATTTTATGGTACATAGATCAAGTGGTGGCTTTATATCCCTTTTCTGGACAACACGGTGATGAACTGACATTTCAAAAGGGAGATATCATAACTTTAGTAAATACTGATGACCCCTCTTGGTGGAAAGGGGATTTAAATGGTGCTGTAGGACTGTTTCCTTCAAATTATGTGGAAGTGATTAACAAGTCAAGTGCTGCTGCTCCCAAAAACTGTAAGTACAACCTTACACTTTGTTTGTCTTGATAAAATGGTATTTTAAATTCAAAAATAGGTAGTCCAATCATGTATCTAAGAAAAGGGTAGTTTTCTTGCATTATTTTAGAAACGTATCTGGTAGTTAGATTGTTACAGTTACCTGCTGTAGAAAACTGTGTTTTACATTTACATATCATTGCTTTACATTTACATAACAGTTCTAAAGTAGAATAAAGCTATATGCTGATGCAAGACGGTAAATGAAAATAATATGGTACAATGAAACCTGTGAAGTTGAGCCTTTTTATCAGCCTCTAAATTAATACAAAGTGAAGCTACATCTGTGGGTCATCTGAAGATCTTGTTTGTAATGTTGACTTTTAAAACAAATCAACTTTAGCTTAGAGTATTAATGTAAAACTTTAAACAGTTGAAGTATTGCTTATAGTTTGCATACTAAATACACAAAATAGGTTTAAAAATAATAGTTGAACTTTCAATCAAAAAAATTTTCACTAAAGCTAGTCTCTAACATTGTAAAGAGTTTGTAATATGTGTAAAAATAGGAATGTATTAGATTAGATATTTTATTTATAAATTTTAATCTATATTGCTAGTTGGAGTAAAAAAACATAAAATAGTTAGATAATAAAAAAAAAAACAACAGGACATTTTTTTTAAATATAATAGCAAACAAGTACATGGAAGTTTAATGTGTCATTACAGAATCTCGAAGAAAATAAATTTCAAGAATAAGAGAGGTTCTTCAAATGTTGTAACTATAATAAATATTATATAATATCATAATCTTTTCATCATAGTAAAGTAGTTATTTGTTATAAAACTATTTAAAATGAAAATGAGTGCTGTAATACTTTCCATTGTTGCTAAATCTTTCTCTAAACAATTTGAGCTGGTTCCTTCATCTTCTGTTATTGTGAAATAAACTCAAATAGGGTTGGTTTTTAATTTGCTGCATCAGTATTATTTTTTATTCTATCCATTGAATATCTTATCTTTCTTAGTTTTTAATTTGCTTGCATTTATTGAGCTTAAGTTTGTTTGATTTATTTCTGTTTATATTTTTGTTGTTTATACAACACTCTTCGTCTTCTCTTATTCTTTAGAAAAAAAACCTCATGCTTTATTATATTCTCGATTTAAAATCTTACGCTTTTTTTCATATACTTTGCAGGAACTGCTGATTCTATGGATTCCACTACCCCTGCAGTTTGGAATAGATCTCTCTTTCTCTTCTCTTCTTCAGAATCTCACTGATTGGATTAGAATTTTTTCTTTTTATCAGTTCAGAAGCTGAATGGTTATGTATTTTAATGTCAGAGATTCAACTTATGTGTTCAGTTAGAAATTAGATTGCTTAGAAAATAAGGGTTATAAATTTTGGAAGAAACTTTCTTTTACATCAAGACTTTTGAATCAAGATAAAATTAAAGCTGTGTTCTTTCATATAAAGACTCGAGCAGTTTGTTTTTATTTAGGAAAATTGAATTGTCCGGGCCTAGTGCATTTTTATTGTTTAAACTGCTTTTGTTTATTCAAAAAAATTTTAATCTGCTCAGTTGCAGACTGTTAGGTTTTGTTTATATTGTGTCAAAGTTTTAATCTTTTCCAGTTTTATTTTCATGATTAGATTGCTTATTTTGTGAGAGAAATGCATTATGTTTCATTCACAGATGAATATGTTTGTGAATCTGCTACATACTGAAAAATATCTGCACTTATGTGTAATTAAATATAAATATAGTATGACAGTAAAACATTTCTCAAAATATATAGCAACATAAAAAATATTTGTTCCTTAATTCATAGTTGAAGGGTTAAGAATGGATTTAATGCTATATTATAACTTAAAAAAAGAAACGGTTCTTAATTTTATATTTACAAGAAGTTTCTTTAATTTCACTGAAGAATAAAATCTGTGACTTTTAATTTAGAATATTTGTTATTCTAAATGTGTTTTAAATCTGGGCATTTTTTAAAACAAGTACTAGTATTATGGTATTAAAATTATTGTTCTTTATGAAGGGAAATTTCATATGTTTCTCTTTTAAAATTTTTAATAATTATTTTGCTCAAATTTATATTATTGTTAACTTATTTAACTTATGACTACATATGCCGCGTGAAATTCAAATATAATATCTATAACTGTTAAAAAGTATTAGGTATAGTTTAATCAATAAATAATGAGTCAAAGGCTATATAGTATAATTTATTTAATAAATTCATAAGTATTGTTTGCAATCGTTCAAGCATTGTTTCACTGTGACAGCTGTTTGCCCATTATGGCTTCTATTATGATGAATTGCACAAACACACTTTGACTTTGTTGTCTATTTGAAATGGATTTCTCCTCAGTACTTTTTTGAGCCCTTTGAAAATGAAGATATCACATGAGGACGCATCTGATCTATAGTGTTGGTGTCTCAGAACTTTGCATTAGAATTTTTGCAGAAGTTTTTTTCATTGCTTTGGCTAAGAGTGTTTTAATGTTGAATATGACTCCATGATATATCTTATATGGAGAGATTCCATTTTATTGTCTTTCTGAGCTTTGTTAATGGTTTCAAATGCTGCTGATTAGCATAATAAGAAGAAGTCCCTCTTTATGATTCACTTTTGGCAATAGAATAAATGGACTGTCATCCTTTTGTTATTGCTTCCAGATCCATGATATTTGAGAAGAAATGGTGTTTTGCAATCAGTCCCTCTATTATTTCTCTCTTTCAATAATGGAATGAACAGACTGCTTGGTTTTAGATCCAAAATATATAAAAAGAAATATCCCTTTGTGTTCATTTTGCTTCGAATAACAGAATGTGTGGTCTAACAGCTTATCATCATTTTATCATTGCTAAAAATACAAATATTACTACCTAGTGAATAAATTCTTGTCAATTCAGTAACCCATCGATCTTTTCTAATTTACATAGTTATGGTTAAATAACCTCTGCCTTGTTGATTGTACTTTTTATTATATCCTAAAAAGATAAAATTATCCTCATTATGAATGTGTAAATATCTGTTCATTAGAAGAAAAAAAGTGTACAATTTATGTTATAGAGGTATTTTTGAGAATTAAATTTGAGATTCTGGCACATTCTATGTGATCAACACATTATTTTGTGGCATTGAATATAGTATTATAATATTTATTTTATATCTGGAAAGAATAAATTATGTTAGTAAATTTTGACTTATTTTTTTTTTTTTATTAGATATGCTATTTTAAACTAATTTATAACTTTTGGTGTTTATTAAACAAGATATTTATATTAATGTATAATCTGTCATATGTCTATTCTGCATCTCTTTTTCTTTTCTTCATTTTGTTTAAAATTTTAATTGTATTAGTTGTTTGCAAAACTCTTAAGTTGAAGTTTTTTTTTTCCTCAAATCTATTCCTGGGTGACTTATTCTTGATGACTAATGGGTCATAGAAAACATTTATGTAAATTTTTGTATGGTAATGCATTTTTATTGTTTCAAAATAAAAATATGTATTATGTAGTTGTGTGAAAGAGGAAGCATTGGTACTTAGAAAATAAAAACATGTATAATTAATGGTCTTGTAGTTTCTTTAAAATTTCATCTTAAAGTATAAAAAGTGTAGTTTTTAATCTAAATGTCACTCAAACCCCAAATGAAAATGGCTTTTGATTAAATCTTCAGAATTTTATGTTATAATTTAGACAATACACTTCGTGAATTCTGAAGCTTAAAATTTTTTTGTTTATAACCAGTCTCTTTTGTGTATTCACCTTATTGTGCATAATGGATCAATTTAATTTTTCATGCCTACATTTTAAATTTATTCAATTAATTCAACGATAACCCTTGATAAACATTTTTAAAATATCAAATATTCAATAAATAATCTAGAATCTTAGTTTTTAATATTATAATATTTATTTTGTATTTGGCATTAATTTGTTATATTTTAGTAAACTATGTATATATTAAAAATAAGTTTTGCTTGTTAGGTGCAAGTTTTATCTGCAAAATGGCTGAGTTTGATTTCAATGACATCTTTTGATCTTCAGTAAATAAATTACGGTTGACGCTCAATATAACAATTCCTGTGGTCCAATAAAAAACGGACATTTTAGATTTCTGTATCATAAGTACATAAAATTAGCGCAAATATTTACTTGTTGCAAAAATATGCTACACTTAAAATAGAATTATGAAACTGACAAATACAGTTTTTTTTTAAAGTCAACAATGTACAAGTATTATTTTATATAGTGAATAAAAATGCATTTAAATCTTTTCAAATGACTTCTTTTAATAGTGTGCACAAACTACAACCAGACCTTCAATGCTTTTTCTAGATTTTAAATTTTTGCTACACAGGAACAACTTTAGAACACTTTGTTCTTCTATTTTTAGACTTCTGTTTTTAATTATTGTAAACAAAGTGCTTTTCGGGATCTCGAATTAATTTAACAATTTGTGATTTTGATGTTATTCTTATATCCATTTGCTTTAAAATTTATAATTTCCGCTCTGAGCATATGGCATTGCACTAGTTATTAGCAGCCATTTTTTCTACATAACATACGTCCAGGTATCTGAACAAAATTAAAATCAGGAAGAATGTGGATAATAATACCACTTGTTTTACCTCCGAACAAGTTAATACAATATTCAAACAAGAAAAATGTGATAAATGAATACACGGAACCCTTTGGAATAAATTTTGAAAGGTTATGATTGTACAAAAAACTTTTATTTCTGCATAATCGTGTAATGTAAACTTTAAATTCTCAATAATGGTAGGTAATGAACAGGTTTTTTTTTACCATGGATTATGCCCTCTTAGTTGAAAATTAGATGTTGTCTTTCTTCATTGAAAGAAAATTCAAGATGTTTCATGCTTATTGATCAGTAACATCAAAAGAATTAATGATTTGAATAATATTCTTGTGACTTATGTTATTAACTTGTTTTGAAAGTGCAAAAATGCCTGTTTTTGGAGTGATTTTTTGGGAAAAATTATAATTGGAATGAACAATTCCTTTGGGTGTTACAAAAATATTGCATTTATAGAGCAGCAAACAGTACTTCAAGTAGCAGTCGTTAAGATGGGGGGAAGGGTCGAGCTGAAGGNGGGGGGGGGGTGCTGAAGGACTGTACAACATTTTCAGATGATTTGATCAAAAGACTCAATACTGTATATGTGGTATATATGCTTTTCTTTTTATATAAATTTTCGCATGCATAAAAACAGGTTAGGAATTCGTAGAGCATAACATTGTATGAAGAAAAAAAATCATAATTAATTCAGGCAAGGCAAATCAATGCTAACAAAAATTATTCACATGCTACATTTTGACGGAAACATAACTACCATTTCCATGGATCTAAAAGTATGTATTATTTTTAATCCTAATAGTTTTTTAATTTTTCAATCCTAAAAAGTAGTTTCTTAATCTAGCATCTTCAAAGATATTCTTTGTTGCAGAATTTTCACTAAATATAATTTTCAGACCTTTCCTTTATTTTTTATTAATTTAGATCAAAGTAAGTGATAAATATTATATTTATCATTTTAATAATTTATAGTTATGAAATATAGGATGGGACACTTTCTTCCTTATTGGTAAAATCTTCCAAAGGGGGCAACACACTTCTAAGGAATAATTTTTCAAATTTGTAGATCTAAGAGAGACAGTAATTCATCATTGAAATTTCTTTAATTTATAAAATCAATTATTAATAAATTTTTGTAAAAAAAAAATTAATCTATGTGTTATGGATTTTATATTTTAGTACAAATATTTAGTATACCACACTTATATCAAGAATTGATAAGGAGATACTTTTTTTTCAGTTTAGGAATAACTAAATCAATAAGCATTAAAACTCTCCTGTTTTTCTTCATACTTACCTTCTCTCTTTTTTTTTTATTTAATCAGATTTTATTTTTTTTTTAATTTATGGTTACATAATATAGGATTCCCATTTAATGTGTTAATTCTTTTGATCTTAAAATTTCCCTTACCAATCAAAAAAATTATATGTCATTATATGCCAAATTCTTAAATAAGACCTTTATTTGTGAGTAATTTTTCAAAAGATGTAACTTATCAGCAATGTGAAAAAACTTTTGTATTTTAAATTTTTATAAAACTCTGTCACAGCTTAATGGTTTTTAATTTATTTATTAAATGCATGTAGGGAAACATCAACCTTTTCTCTTTATAAAATGAAATAAAAACCTATTGTTTCAGTTATAACTACACAGATCTGAGGAATCTGTGTGGCAGGTATCATGAATTACTTTAAATAAAAACGCTTCCATTCATTTGTAGTGAGAAAAACACAAAACTATTTAATCTGAAATTAAACCCTTTACTAAACAGAATATTTTATGTATATAAACAAAAATATGTTTTTGACATAATAGTTATACAGCCTGAGATAATATGTTTTGTCTAGATATAGATGATATTTAAATTAGTGACTCATAGTGCGTCATTCATTTTTATTTTATTGCTTATGTTGATATTAAAAACAATATTAGTTGTGATTTGAAAGTGACTGTTTTCGTAGCTTCAGACGATTTTCTAAATAATGCAGCATTTGAGTCATTGTCACCTAAAGAAAAGAAACGCCAATGCCATATAAATGAACTTATATCCACTGAAGAATCTTATATGGATGATATGTCAATAGTTTTAGATGTAAGTAGAAATTTACTTATGATATGAGACTTTTTTTAAATCTATTCTAATCTGCTTATAAGCTTTAGGAAGTATGATTTAATTCATTTAGATCATTAACCTATAGAGCAATAATTTATAGTAAAAAGAAACAGAATTTTTTTTTTTTTTTATGATTAAGTCATTTATTTGTGCAACATCAGTGGGGAAAAGTACTGGTGCTACAAAAGTTCGTTCAAATTTACTTGTCATTAAGAATGAGAGGGAACAACAAGCATCACTATCTATCAACAAGTATTTGGACTCCTATAAGCAACATTGAGTTCATTTCTATTGGGTAGAGCTCCATGAGAGGCACTTAACTGCCTCACACTTCCAGGGTACATCTTCCATAATTGTATAACAGTTAGTACTATTTCTTGCATTTGTCTTGGAGATGAAGTTCCTTCCCTGACTTTGAACAGTTGTTTCACCTTTTCATTCTGTGATCGAAATCCAAGAGGAATCTGGGTTGACCAGTCCATTGGGTTAATCCTACTGTCACCCTATCTATTTAGGGTAGGCCTTTCAATCATACATGGGAATACTTTTACACGTACTTCGTTACTTTTAATTATTTTTTTTTTAATTAGTGCAAGTATTTGAAACGAAAGTGTCGAAGAAAATCGTTACTTTTTCTAAAAAATTTTAATTAATTCTCTTATTGTTCCCCCCTTTTTACATCGTTTACTCGTCACGAAGCAAAAAAAAAATAANATATGTCAATAGTTTTAGATGTAAGTAGAAATTTACTTATGATATGAGACTTTTTTAAATCTATTCTAATTTTCTTATAAGCTTTAGGAAGTATGATTTAACTCATTTAGGTTATTAACCTATAGAACAATAATTTATAGTGAAAAGAAACATAATTTTTTTTTTATGATGAAGTCATTTATTTGTGCAACATCAGTGGGGAAAAGTACTGGTGCTACAAAAGATCGTTCAAATTTACTTGTCATTAAGAATGAGAGGGAACAATGAATATCTATCAACAAGTATTTGGACTCCTATGAGCAACATTGAGTCCATTTCTATTGGGTAGAGACTCCATGAGAGGCACTTACTGCCTCACACTTCCAAGGTACATCTTCCATAATTGTATGACAGGTACATCTTCCATAATTGTTCCATATTGTATTTCTTGCATTTGTCTAGGAGATGAAGTTCCTTCCCTGACTTTGAACAGTTGTTTCACCTCTTCATTCAGTGATCGAAAACCAAGAGGAATCTGGATTGACCAGTCCATTTGGTTAATCCCACTGTCACCCTACCTATTTAGGGTGGGCCTTTCAATCATACATGGGAATGCTTTTACATGTACTTCTTTACTTGTAATTTGTTTTTTTTGTTTGTTTGTTTTTTTTTAAATTAGTGCAATTATTTGAAACGAAAGTGTCCAAAAAATCGTTACTTTTTCTAAAAATTTTTAATTAATTCTCTTATTGTTCCCCCCTTTTTACATCGTTTACTCGTCACGAAGCAAAAAAATAATTTTTTTTTTCTTTTCTTGCGTCTGACCACATTGGGGCTGCAAAGAGGTCAAAGATCACATCAAAATAAAACCTGCTTGATCTATTTTGTTTCAATTGGAAACAAAATAATCAGATAAAACCTGTTCATGGTTAAAAAGAAAAAATTTAAAAGTCTCTATTTCGAGAGAGCTTTAGCGGAAACAGCTAAAAAATCATTCCAGCGTGATATACGACCCTTTTTTTAACCGATGGGAAAAAATACTTTGAACTAAAATGACGCACAATCCTATCTTTATTGCTTTGTGGGGAATTAATTTATAAACTGTCAACCTTCATCTACCAAAATGTACCTCTAAATGGAATCGAGTTAACATGTCTTATATACTGGCGATTTGGCATTTAATATTTGTAGTGGTAGTTAGTTATGCCACAGCTTCAGGAAAAGTGTTGACGGACTCATTTCTAAGCTTCTAATTTTCTCTTTCATGGTCTGTGGGGATCTACACTGGGTCCTTTGTCTGAATTTTGGAATCAAATTTCTTCTTGGGGGAAACTTTCCATGGATTCTTTTTCTTAAAAATTGTTAATCAGAAATTTAAAATTTTCATCATCTCATAATTTTTAATTTGTTCCCTGATAGCACACGGTTACTAGATTGCGACGTCTATACTTAGATTTTTGAAAGTTATTATGTCCCCCTTTAAGAACGTCACATTCCAAACGTCAAAAGAGGCCACAATAATACTTATAACTGTCGCAGTGACGTCATCGTGTCGTGAGAATGGGACATTCGTGTATCAGCTTAGTCACACGGTGACCCTATTGAGACGTAAATGCCACAATTTCTTCAAATTGTGACTCTGTTGAGACGTGAATAAGTCACATCTTGATCACATGATGACCCAGTTGAGACATGAATTTGTCACATCTTCGTCTTTCGATGACCTAGTTGAGACCTGAATTTATCACTTCATCCCTCAGTGACCCTGTTGACATGTGATCACATGGTGAGGTCTCTGGACAACTAAATGTCGCAATGTGGTTTCATGTTAAGTTAATGTCAAAAAGTGACGTCACCGAAGGCGGACATGGAATCTTTTTTGACCAACGCATCGACATCACAGAAGTCACATGTGACTTTACAAATGAGTCACTCATTTTTATCCATGGCTGTCTGGTAACGGTGATATCTGAGGCACAGTATTTTAGTAGACTACCGAATATTGAGCTAACAATTGGTGATAAAATTTTAACCTTGAGTCTATTGATGTATTAATATGGTTCTTTTCAAATACTAACACATACATAATACTAACACATACTTAATACATAATACTAACAAATTTTTTTTTTTAAACTTAACAAAAATATTCAGACTTTTAGTATTGAAATATTTTATCAAAATGATTTCATATAATCCATTCTCACTGTTAAGTGATATTCATTAACTTATCAGTTTTAGATGGTGGGTGATCATGGGTAATAATATATTTGTTTTTAAAGATGCTTGTAGAAATAAAGATTTATTATTTTATTTGTAAATTAAAACATTTTGAGAATAAATTTTATAGAAGGGTATCATTGATTTATTATTAAAATGAAAGTACATGTACAGCATTATATGTTAAATTGTCTTTGGTGAATGAAGCAATGCTTTCTGGACTATTTTCATATTCTATCAGGAAAAAATTACATTTATTGAAAATATTTCCCCATTTCACCTAGCGTCATTTTTGTTTGAATCGAAATAAATATTCATCTTAAAAGCTTACCCTTTCCTTTACATTTCTTTTCACTTTTAAATTTTAAGTAGCCCTCATTTCTTGTATTTTTCATGTATGTTGCCACCCCTTCATTAAAATCAGAGGCTTATTAAATTTATATGCATTTATAAAATTAATCTAATTTAATTAAATCAAAAATTTATTTGTATTTAATATTTAAAATAAGATTATTTAATATAGGGGTGCACAACCTTTTTGAGGGAAGGGCCACATGTGCAGCAGATTGACTAATGAAGGGCCGCATGCCAAAGGGAACACCCAAAGTATTTAGACAAACATATTCATAGCAATTTTAGGTAGTAATTGTTATAAAAACATTGTTCTAACCACTAAATTCTTTTTCTAAGTTAACCTTGTAATATCTTAGCATAAAATTAAATACTTTTAAATGTTTAAAGTTAAAAACTTCTAAACTAAGAAAAAACTGAGCCTTCTAAGAAAAAACAGAATCAGTTAATCAGAAGAAAATTTAGATAAATTGAAATAATTAAAAAACTATGGGAAAATACATGTTTTTTAAAAGTCATATTACATAATACATAAGTCCATTTTAACATAAATTTTAACTTTAAAAAATTTGTTCATAGAAATAAATTTTAAAAAAATGTTCTAGTTATTAAAATAAATACAAGTTAAATACTTTGATTTAAAGAAAGTTTATAGGGTTAAAAATGATAAAAATTGAAACAAAACCCCATCTGCGGAAAATAAGATTTAGCATTTAGAAGGGGAATATACTTAAACTTTAAAACATTTATTTTAAATTAATGATAGGAAGCAGGGGCAGAGAGAGGGAAGAAAGAAAGAAAGCATTAATCTTGAATAAACTATTTTCCTTAATAATAAAAAACTATTAAGATACTTGTTTAAAATTTTTTATGGCGAATATTTTTTTAACATGACACTTTCTATTTACAATTAATACACATATGCATAAACAATTAGTAACATTTACATTACTTAACGAAACTTATTTTGATTATATTTTTTACTGTTAAAATTTAATGATATACAAATCATTTCCCAGCGTACAATCATGAATGATATGAAATGGTGGAAGTATAGCATAAGAAAATGGTTAAAAAATTTTCTTAATGGTTATCCTGTAATTTGCAAAATTTTTAAATATTGGGATAATTTTATTCACTTGATCATGTGATTCACTTGATCATGCTTTTTCGAGCCATTAAATGAATTTGTTAAAAGACTGCTCTGTAATTTTGAACAGGCCAAATTTATTCTGGAAAACAGTCTTATGACAGAAGCTGTTGTTGTGGGTAGTATTAAATTAGGGCAAAAAACTTAATCACTTTTGGAATTTGTCCTAGATGGTGTTCTTCATTTCCATATTTTTAAATCACGTGAATACAAATAGCGATGTGTTATTTTATAATTGCCTAAATACTAATTGTTATGTGTGCTTTTTAAATTGCGCAAATATAAAACGCAATGTGTGATTTTCAAATTGCGTGAATACGAATTGAGATGTACAATTTTAAATTGCGAAAAGACTACTCACAGCGCATGATTTTTAAAATGTGTGAATATGAATCGCGATATATGGTTTTTAAATCGCATGAATATGATTCGCGATGGATGATTTTTAAATCTCGTTATTTTTAATACGAAATGCGCTGCGCAATTTTAAGATCGCGTAAATACGAATTACGATGTGTGAATTTTAAATTACGCGAAGAATTAAAACGTATGATTTTTAAAACGTATAAATACGAATCAAAATAATCATGTAACAACAAAAAGAATAGGTTGAGTGTGTGATGTTAACTTGCACTTGTTCATGGGACTAAAGAAATATACACGTGTTTTGAATTATTTTTTAGCAAAGAGGAACGCGTTTAATATAAATGTACTCAACTTGTTTTTATTTTTCATTTTTATTCTTTTTAGGAAGGTATCGATTTTGCTAAAATACGTAATTACTTTTTAAGTTCCAAAAAAAAAATTAAAACAGTATCGAATTTTAAGAGTTGTAATATTGTGCTAAAATATCAGGATATTCTAAATTACAAGTAAAAAGACGTTCGAAAAACCTCTTATATTTATGTAAAAATCGACACAAATACAGCACATAAAAAGTAATTATTTTAATGCGCGATTCAAAATTCGCGTGTTGTCAAATTATATGAAAAATGTCAATTTTTTTTAAATCACGGGTAAAAAGCGTAGTAATAACTACAAAGGAAATTATCAAAATACCTTATATTTGCGGTGAAATTGGTGTAAATGAAACGCGTCAAAATTTTATGTATTTAAATGCGAAATTAAAGTATCAAAATAGCGTATAAAAAATATCGGACTTTCAAAACCTTGTAGAGATGTGTAACAATAATTGCCAAAATAACGATTGAAAAATAATTTGATTTGCAATAAAATTGGCACAAATAAACCACGTCAGAAAATGGTTATCTAAATGAGCGATTCGTAATAATATCGTGCCAAAATATCAAAATTTTTAAAACCATGCGGAAATGCGTAGCAACAACTGCCGAAAAAGATTAGATTTTTCATGAAGTTTGCACAAATAAAGCGTTTCAAAACTTTTTAAAAATCGCGATTTCAGAAAATACGTGAAAATGGGCAGCAATAACTATCGGAAAGTCATTGAATTTACGATAAAATCGGAGCACTCGAAGAGAGTCAAAAGTAATAACTAAAATTAGAAATTTGTATATCGTAATAATGATGTGTTCAAAATAATGGTATTTTCAAAACTATGCCTAAATCTGTAGAGGTAACCATCGAAAAAAAAGCGATCGAAAACTACATTGAGTGAAATTGGGTGCATCAAAAACTTAAATGCGTAAATTTCAAATTTCTGAATTTTTTTTTATTTAAAAAAAAATTTAATTATTTTTTTTCATTTTGTTCAGATTGCGGTAGCGGGCCGCACATTGAGGGTTGGCGGGCCGCATTTGGCCCGCGGGCCGCAGGTTGTGCACCCCTAATTTAATATATTTAAGACTTATTGATTTATACATATAATTTAATCGCTGTGTTATTTAAAATTTATCAATTAAAATTATTATAAATATAAATGCTAGTAATCATCGAACTATTAAGTCTTATCTTATTATAAGACCAATCCAATTAAAATATAATAAGCGGTAAAAAAATCTAGATTTTTATTATTTCTTTGATAATATTGTGTCAAAATAAAAAATTTTGAAATAATATTTTCTTCTTTTTTGAATTTCACCACATAAACATTTAGTTCGTCATAAGAATAAATTTTAAAATGAAACTTCTCAATTTTTGTTTTTGAGTGAATTCAATACTGAATATCTATAACGCAAATTAAGAAAATCGTCATTATTTAAAATTCAAAAATTAATTTTTTTTAACTTTTTTAAAAATGAAGTATCATTTTTAATTTAATGGATTTCAAGGGGTTACTTGTATATGAATAATTTTTTTACTCATTTTTTCTCACAAAAAATATTATATTTATGTAAAAATATAATATTATAATTGAATTTGTTCAACACATTAATTTATTACTACAAATTCCGAAAGTAAAAACAAAATTTCTAAAGATTGGTAGTTTTAAAATTATTAAAACTTTTTTATATATATGCTAACACTGAATTTTGATTTCTGGTTTTGCTTCTGGATATTTGGAACATACACTATCTTAACACATTTTGTAATATTTTCATGCATTTTAAAGTAATTAAACATTTTAATTAAAATTTAATGCATTTTAAATTAAAATGATTTTTTTTTTCTTTCACTTTTTAATGAAGTGTAAAGTTACTTAGAATTTTTTTATTTCCTCGAAATGTACTTTAAAACATGTTACTTTTTTTATCTGTACTTCTTACGCATTACTTTTGTTTGAAGTACTTTTTTAAAGTAACGTTCCCATGTATGCTTACTAATTGGCAGTTGTCTTGGAACTCCTGCCACATTATTAGAAGAACTTAGTTGTCCCAAAATAGTGTCATTTTTAAACTTGCAATAAATTTGGAACAAGGGTTCCAATTCATTGCCGCTCTACAAATATGCACTTATTGGAATATAATTGGTTTATTACATAGCCTTTCATATTTAAAACTCTGTTTTAATGTATTTTGAAGCTAGATTGATTTTATCTTTCGACGACAAGCAATAAAGTTTTCTCTTAAACGGCCAAAAATGTTTGCAAAGGATAACTTTGTGCCTGAAATCCACAAAAAAGCTTTTTATGCCTCATTTTCGAATTTACAAAAAGTGTCATAGTAGCATCAATAGAATTTATAAATACAGTCAGACCTCGATATAAGGTCACTCTAAGGGACATTGCAAAAGTGACCTTATAAGCGGGGTGACCTTTTAACCGATTCATTAGCAGTTCGTAACTAAGCACGTAAATAGTACACATTAAAACTTTTTAAAAATAGTAATACAAATGAAAACGATCGACCATAAATTAAATATTTAAGTCAATAAATTTTAACAGAATTAGTAAAGAATTAACGAAAGTTAGATTTTTAGAAAAATTTTTAATTTAAAATTAAGCTGTTTACAAATTTCCTCAAAGTGTACATACCTACATTAAATCTTACCTTATTTAAAATAATCATTTATGCAGGTCTGTCTCGTTTTTGGTTTCATTTTTTGAAAAATGTTTTCTAGATTTTGTAACTTCTCGAAATGTTCCTCAGCTCCCTCATGGTTTGTAAAAAAATTTCATATGACATTTATAGCATTGAAGGCTTCCACTTGGGTTGCAGCTACAGTCTCAGGATCACTGTCATTGTAATCACTGTCCACAACTTGTGAAACAATTTCAGAAATTGTAGCTTGTTCATTGGTTGCCACATTTTCCTAGAACTCGAGAGGGATAATTGCCTTGTAAGAAAGTTGAATAGGATTTTGTTCAAAGCCTCAGATAAAAATGACCTTATAAGCGATAACGATTTTTAAAGCTTGACCATATATCCAATAATCTGTAACAAAGAATTTCTATTCAGCGAGCCGGGACTTTGGAAAAGTGACCTTATATGCAGATGACCTTATATCGATGTCTGACTGTAATGTGAAAAACACTTTTTTATGTGGAATTACAACCAAGTTGTTGCCTTAATCATATCCATTCTTTTCTTTTTCATTTTGTTATGAATCAACAATGTGAAGTTTGATCTTATTCTTGGCATGTAAAATCTGGTTTATTTACACATTTATTAGAGCAGACCAAGAAAAACGGTTTTTCATATCCTCCCTCCAGGTTTAAAAGCTAGGAGCAAGGCATGTCATTTTTTCACAGAATTCTGCTTATTGCAGGATTATTGATTCGCTAACTTCCGTGAATCGAAACTAATAATCCGATAAAATGTTCACATCAATCTGAAATTTAAAGTAAGATTTAAAGGCTCTGCAATTTAAAATTTTAATTTTGAAACTTTCGCTAAATAAAATTAACGAGACATTTTTATACACTTAATTCTTCTGCAAAATTGAAATTTGTTTTTTGGTTTGTATAGTATTCGGCAACTGGTGCATGTTAAATATGTTGGGTCACAAAGTCCTCCATGTTCCTATAACAAATCAGTACCTCTTGGGATTGGAGATGAATCATTCTCTGGCTGAGGTCAAATAACGATCTGTGGATGAATAAATGGGTCTGCCATATAAACGGTTTGTGTGTAGCTGAAGTCAAATTCTTTGTCATAAATGGCGCCACTGAAGAACAAAAACGCTCCTTCAATCCATGTGATTTTACCAAGCAGGTTTATTGGTTGATTAGTGGCATTAGAAACAACAATTGCTGTTTTTTAAAGAGTTTCTACTGATGTCATTTTTTAAAAATGGTCTCCTTGCTTTGCATTTCAATTGCTAATTTTTCAAAAAAGGGCCTTCGCTGCTTAGACCCTTGTTATTGCCACTTAGAACTGGGTACACTCTAAATATTTTATTAAAACATTTCTGTTTAAAAATCATATTCATTTTAATCATTCATGTTCTAATTATGTATGAAAAAAATTTCCAGGCTTTTCAAAAACCATTACGAGAATCTCAAGTATTGAATAAAGAAGAACTTCGATCAATATTTGTTAACTGGAAAGAGCTGATTGTCTGCAATACAAAGCTTTTAAGGTGTGTGTAAATTCTTACTTTTCTCCCATAAATTATGAATTTTATTTTTCTATAATTGTTCAATTATTTAGGTGGACTGAAAAAAAATGTTTTCTTAAATAAAATTATTAAAATATGCATTATTTTTTCCAGAGCTTTAAGAGTGAGGCGACGGATGAGCCCTGATAACATCATTCAGAAAATTGGAGATTTGTTATGTGAAAATGTATGCAGAAAACTTCAATAAACTTTAAAATTTGCCTAGAGTTAAAATAAACCTTGTATTTCCGAATATAAGTCGTGAATTTTTAGACAAGATTGGAAAGGTCTACTTATAATCCGATTCCCTAACTTTTAAATATTTCAGTAAAACTTACTTCTAGAAGATTCTAGATTCCAAAGGAAATACATCTAGCTTTGTCGAGCATTAGCAATAATCAGGAAATATCGCAAAACGTACATACAAAACATAAAAATACTTGAAATAATAGTTGGAAATGGAATGTCTAAGTATAAAAATTGAAAAAGAAACACATGAAAAGGACTGTTTGAGAGGAATACTATTATTTTTTTAATCTTCTCTTTACAAATTCAGAAGGTCCATGCTTCTTTTACCCATTGTGCAACTGTTATTTCTAGATAGGGGGTGCATTTTTATTTCCAAGCGTAGCATACTTTTTTTTTCTTCGGCTTATATTTGAGTTTTGAATTTTGGCTGAATTTCCTTATAAAAAACATACTCGTAGGCTTATACATAGATGGGCTTATATTCGGAAATATATAGTTATATATTTCTATAATATACTTCTATATATATACATACTTTATTTTTAGCTGCCGCACTTCACTCCTTACATCAGATTTTGCAGTTGCCAGTTAAATGCTGCTGCTCTCATTCAAAATAAATCTGAAACTAACCCAAGATTTAAAGAAGTGACCAAAGTAAGTTTGTAGTAAATGTTGTTGCTATTTAACTGCTATAATGAAAATCACATAAATTATTTTTATAGTCTCTTATAGTTATTCATTTTTTAGTCTGATTTAATGCTATAGTAAAAATTACAATCATTGCTTAGCTCGCCTCCCTATGGGGTGAACCGATTTCGAATCCCATGAATGGCTAGTCACTGCAAATTGTACACTGATTACAGTGCGGACGTAAAATATCCTCGGTGGAAGAAGATCATGGGTTAGAGTCCCCTTACCGTCAAGCTAACCATTGGAGGTTTTCTTGTCCGTGTAACACAAATACGGGTTATTCCCATCCGAAAGTCCTCTACGAAGGCAAAATTCCTCTCACTGCTTGGTCCAAGAGTTCCCTTGTCTTCTGGATTGGGTTCAAATTTACAAGGCTACTTAGTTAAACATTGATACTCGCAAACCCAAAATTCGGCCGGCTATTTAAAAACGGTTACAAAATAAAATAAAATCATTGCTTAGTATGTTTGACTGTTTTTTAGTGAATATAACTTTAGTTATATTTTAGTCTTATTATATACATTCTTTATGTTCTCTTATATTTCTCTAATGAATAAATATAGCTATATCTATAATGTGTCTTATTAATATATTTTTTCCTTAATTGCTTTGATATGATATTATATGCATTTTTACTAATATTAATGTTCAATTTTAACTGCATGTTGAGTCAATCTAGTAATCTTTTCACTCCTGTTATTTGTATGCTTATTGTTTTTATGTTAGACTTAATTAGGAGCACCACTTGATTTTGTTGCACTTGATGCAAAACATGTTTCTCTCAATATAGCTGCTTTTGGCTCTTTTGCTGTTAATCTATCTAGAATATGCTCATTTTAGTAGATCAAAATTTCTTGATTAGTTTAATTATTTTTATTCTTTTCTACTTAGCATGGTTTATGTAATTCTAATATATATTATATTTTTAGCCTGTTTAATTTCATATGTGTTAAAATACTATAACTTTTATTAGTCCCATAGGAAAAGAACTAAATTATTATTTAAAAAATGCATAATTAACTCTTCATTATACTCACTTTCATGGCTTATGATTATCTATTTGTATCTCATTTCCATTAAAAAAAATTGTTTGGATTTAAAAGAGAAGATTTTACAAATTTTTAAATAAAATACTATGATAAAAATGTCCATAATTTTCATGCAATAAATGTTGAACTTCAAAAATCTATTAAAATAATATGGAAAACTATTGACTAACAAAGTTTTAAGAAAAGTACTGTATAAACTGGAAAATGCTTATTTTTATGTAAACAAAAACTAATTTAAATTAGATGTGCCGTTTCATGTAAGTAAATTAGCAAAAAATATATTCCATTGATTTATCTTGAATGGTCATTTATATCTTTATTAGTTTTGTTTAGTTATTTATTTCTTTGCCATATTTGCTATTTATTAATCAAGCTTTAATTAAAATATTGTAATTTCTTATTACTGAATTTAAGCTAATGATTTTTAAAGATTTTGTAATTATTTATTGATTCTCATGAGTTTTAATCGTTCCAGAAGCCACTAAATTTGAGATCTTAATTTTAAAATCACTTTATTTCCTTTCAAAGGTATATTTTATCAAATAGTCTAGATTTGTGATATTTTTGAACATGCTTCTTTTTTTTCTATTTGATTTAATACTATCTTTTCTATATGCCCTTTATTCATAGATTTGTTTAAATTTCAGCACTGTTGTACAGATCCTCGCACGAAAGGAATGCCATTAAGTAGCTTCTTATTGAAGCCTATGCAAAGAATCACTAAATATCCTCTTTTAATACAAAAGGTGTGTATTATTGGTTAGTTTGCATTATGCTCATTTTAGTAACAATAAAAAAATTGTGTAAGATTTAATTTTACACATTTCTAGTTAATATAATATTATAATATTGCATACTGGATTTCATTGAATTGAAAATGGCCAATTGTTTATAGATGCATTATATGTTGTAATTAAAATGTTAATTTATACTAGATTATAAATTTAACTTAATTTCAAAGAATTAAGCACAAAATATTTAAACATTTTCACTTGTGCTTTTTAATACCATCAGAATTATACTGCACTCTCAGTATTTGTGTTTTTCACTACATTTAGATCTATTTGAAGTTAATTGTGAAAAAAAATTCTGTCATCTTGCTGTAAAAGTATGTTTTCACCGTTATGCAAAGATAAATGTTGCTTTAACAGCTAAGACTTAAACTGTTGTTAAATTATCTTTCAGCTTAGCGTGAACTTTTTTTTATGTACAGTGCACTCGACAAAAAGCAGAACTCTTTCACTTATTGGATTGTCACATACTATGATGCATTCTTAATATTTTGTCCTTAAATATGCAAATTAATTTGCGCAAAAGATAGTTAAATAACAAAAACAGGCAAAAAAATAAATTTCTCTGAATAAACAGATTGTTTCCTTCAAATTCAGATTCTTAACCCTCAAAATGTTTAAGTGTCTTTTAAACATTAGATTAAAAGCTATTGTGGCATTCTGTTATTAAATAATATGATTTTTTTTTCAAATATATTTGTTTTCAGATTATAGAATATACACCTGAAGGTCACCCTGATTATGCTCATTTAAAAGAAGCTTTAAATCAAGCTCAACAGTTGTGTAATCAAGTGAATGAAGGTGTGAGGGAGAGGGAAAATTCAGATCGTTTGGAATGGATACAGAATCATGTTCTGTGTGATGGTTTGCCAGAGGTAAGAATTATTTTAATATATTTGTATACACCAGTTTTATTCATAAATCTTCCATGATTCATAAATGAATTAAAGACACCTTTAAAAGAGAAAAGATTTTATTTTCTCCATGTTTTATGAAGGTGTGATAATTCTGTATTTGATAGTTGACTGATGGAATACATTTTTGATTAATTTTATTTATTGAGATCTGCTGTATTGAATCTAGTTTCTCCTGAAACTTAGTACTCTATTGAAAGATGCATTTGTTATTAAGTAACTAATTAATGTATTTGAATATTTTTTATTCATTTTATTTTTTGGAATGTGCCCTTTATTGAACCTAGTACTCTATTGAAGGATTATATGAATGTTTTTGTTGTGAAATAATGAATTTAAATATTTTTTTTTTTATATTATTAGTTGAAAAGTTTTCTATTCTATTTAGTTGCAAAAGTTTAAATTTCAATGCCACAAGTCTTTTTAAAACTTAAGTGTCAAAAATCTTTGAAAATGTTCTAACACTATTTATAACTTTGAAATTTAAATTTACTAATAAAGTTCGGTAAAGTACATTTCAATGTACAAAGTGAAACAAAAAAAATGTTCATTTGTATAAATTAATTACTTAATAAATAAATAAACTGTGCTCATGAAATAAGTAGAAACCCTTTTCTTGCTTGGTTTTTATTCATTATCTTTTACATTATGTTAGATTATGTAAAATTGTATGCATTAAACTTTACATGATCTAATTGTTTAAAAGAAAACTGTTTTGATAATATTTCTATACAAAAATCTCCTTTTAATGCCACGTGATTAGTGTGAACTTTAAAATGTTAATGCAGTTGTGTAAAGCAGAAATAATTCAAAATAGTACTTGAAACTACTTTACTTTTAAGATTAAATGCTCTAATCATTTGTTAATAAGAATGAATAGTTCAATAAGCACTAGAGAAAATACATGTCATCTGTTAGTAACCTAATTGCTACAATTATTTAATTCGTTACTCAACAATGTCAATATTTTAAATTCGTAAAAAATTTCAACTTTATATTTAGAATAACTAATCAATATTTCTTATACAATTATATTTATAATAAATTGTATTAAATAAACTATTCATTCTGCTTTTGATATTTTTTAATATTTTTTATTTAGCAAATAACCTTCAACTCCTTAACGAATAGTTTGGGTCCCAGAAAGCTCTTACATGTTGGTATACTATATAAAGTAAGTTAAATATTCAATTTTAAGTCCTATAAAAATTTAATATCTGCTGTAAGTAGGTTAATTAAGTATCTTTTTATTTAGGCCAAGAGCAATAAAGAATTGATGGCTTTTCTATTCAATGATTTTTTGCTTTTAACTCAGCCTTTTAAAGAACTGGGAAAAATTACGAATGTTTTTACATCAGAAAAGGCAATGAATTCGTTATATAAAATGTATAAACAGGTAGTTATTTTATTTATTTTAAATATTTAGTTATTATATTTTACCTGTATTAAAATATATATATATATATATATCTATTTATACTATATACTGTTCAAATTAAATTACCTTTATACGTGTACACAATTTTAAACCTCAAAAACACGTTTGGTTTACTTAGCTTTTTTATCAATAAACCGTTGATTAGTGGTTAAAGACTGAGGTTTGACCCTCAATGGTGACTTCAAACCCGCCCAGCTTAAGATCAATAAGTACTAGCTTACCTGAGTAGAAAAGGTGGATTGTGTGCAATGTTCACCAACAAGCATACCATTAGTCACAAAATTGTGAAGTCTTAACTTCCATGACCCCCATACCATACAATAGAAGGAAGGAATTTATTTAACTTTTTATAAATGAACTCGCAACAGATGGTGATGGCCATTTTGTTTTGTGTTCAATTACAAAAAATAGTTATATTTTTCATACCCCTGACTAACTGAAAAGTACAAAACTTTCCGTTTTCAGAAATTTTAGAATTATGCTTTAAGCTTCTTAACAAAAAGAAATAAAGTTACATAAATATATTTGAATTTTTTCTGCTGTTTTATTTTCCTCCATTTATTTTCAAAAACTTTTTATCTGATGAACAGAAATACATTTTCTTTTATGGCTTTAACTTCTGTCAACTTTAATACTTAAAATACAAAATTTTTATTGGACCGCCAGTTTGCTCTCGGCTGCTGATATTGCAATCGCCTGACATTGGATAGGGATAAAAAAATTTCATTTATCCACTTATATTCTTTGGAACTAAAGGAATTGTGCAATCCAATTTTCACGCTATTGAACATAGTTTTTTAATTAAAACATTTTAAAAACTGGTTTCTTTTTTGTTTCATTCTTAGTAATAGTCATTTTGTACTCTATTGTATTTTTTTAAATACTATGATTTAACAGTTATTAAAACATTTCTTAATTTTAGAAAAGATTTTATATGTTTTAAGAAATTTTATTTAAATTTATATAATTTTATTGAATGAATGATTGTTAATGTTTTGTTTATTTTTATTGTGTTTGCAGCCGTTGTTCTTAAATCATGTCACAGTTAAAGCTACAGATTCAGATAATAATCAAGATGATTCTACATTCTTTGTATGCTACTCTGAATGTATTACAGATCGTATACATTTCAGAGCTTCGAACACTATTGATAGGTAAATGATAAATATATTTCAGTTATTGGTTTTGTGAAGTGTGTTGTGTGAATTATTTCTGTATATTTTATACCTGATTACTGAATGCATTAAATGTAGCATGCTAATTTTTTTAGAACTTTATTTTACAATCATTTGGAATTTATTTTATCTTCAAAAAGAAAAGTTTATCTATTCATTTTATTCACAATTCCATTAACCTATCCTATTGTTATTTATATTTTCTTTATTCAATCTCATTTCAAATATGTTTCATGACTTCCACTTTAAACACTCATTCTTAAGCAATTTAATACATCATTAATGAAATATTTTTAAAGGACATATAATAAAATTTAGAATAAAAACATAAAAATTCAGAAATATTTGATATGTTGTAAATTTGTTTGAAGGTTTTAAAATTTTAATTTAAAAAAATTATAACATTATTTCTTATTCATATTATAGAACTCTTTGGATTAAAAAAATTGAATCTGCAGCTAATAACTTTTGTGAAATTGAAAAGAAAAATTTGAACCATCAAAAAACATGTAAGGTGATATATATCTGTTTGAATTATCCAAACTGAATGAATTATATATATTGTTTAATAAATAAACTCTTACAGTGAGATCTCAAGCAATCCAGGGAGTGGGTCGTCTTTTAGTGGTAGTTGTGGAAGGCATAAACTTGAAAGCTTGCTCAAATGGTGAGTCATTCCAATTCAGTTTCCTTACAGGTTTATAACATTCTTCAAATAACACGTTGTTTTTTTGAACAGATTTTTCCCGAAATGTTACATTTATTGACATGTTAACTATTTCCTTTTCAGATAAGTCAACTTTTAACAGGGTAATTATTTGCCCTTTTGGCAATTGTAATTACCCATAACAATAATTACATAGCTTCATTGTCTACAGCAAAATTGACAAAATAATGAGTAATAAACCAGACATTTACTTATAGCATCTGATGGAATCAATGTGTGAGATGATTCTGCACAAACGATGGAATATGTTGAAAATCGGCAACTCATTTTTTACAAATTTTTAAATATCAAATTGCAAATTTTATTCTATGTATAATATTTATGTAACGTTTGTATCAGTGTGCTCATCCCCTTTAATAATTAGACGCTATATTATGTTTGTTATTCAAATTTAAGTATTTAAAGTGTTAAGTATTAGATAAATGGTGTTCATCCCACCTCAATAATATATATATTGCATTTTAAACAATTAGAGCAATTGTAATAATATTCTGACAAATTAGTAATATATTTGCTTAAATTTTATAATTAATAACTGAATGGCCTTGTATTGCAAATTATAAATTATTTGAATTTACTTTAAACGTATGATGCAAATAAAATATAATATGTTTTTATAAATTTGATGACAATTTTGCTTAGCCTAAGTTAAGTTTTTTAATTTGTAATAAGGATAATGAAATTCATTGAATGATTAATAGATTTGTAAGTTATCAATCTTAAAATATAATTTTAGTCAAATTACGCATTAATTTAATTTGGCTAATTAATTGATGGTACATACATTAATTCATATCTGAATTCATGAACTATAATTCTATGCATCTTGATCACAAAAAAAAACACCCTGAATGACTTTTGATCTAAATCATTGAATCTTCATGTACTAAGACTCAATCTTAAAGGTGGAATTTCAAATTTGCAAATTAATTTGCGCAGATGATATTTTAAGTTATGAAATCAGACACAAAAACGTATTTTCTCTGAGTAAACATACCTTTTTTCAACGAGTTCAGATTTTTGACTCCCACAATATAAAGCGTAGCTGCAATCTGCGAAATAGGATCCCAATAGTTAGGTTAGGAGAGCAATCAAAAGTTTGGTCCCCTTAATGTTAGTTTTTCTTTTTGCATAATTTGGTATATTTGAAGACATTCTTAAGTGAATTGAAAAGATTTTGCTCACAATTAAAACAATCGTTTATCTAAAGATAATTCCATGGAAAAAAATAATAATTATTAATTACTTTTTATTTAAAAATCAGCTATTTAAGATTCAATTTCTCAGAATTCTTTTGACCGATTTTGTACAAATATTGTATTTTTTCTTATAAAATTACATACTTTAAATTTATGTAAAATTTGTATACATTACAATTATAATAAATAATTACTAAAAAAATTTTTTTTTGCACTGAATTATCTTCGGATAAATAAATGTTATAATTGTGTGCAAAAATTTTAAATTCGCTTAAAAAGTTCTCGAGATATGTAGAAATACGCAAAAGGTCAATATAGCGTTAAGGGATCCAAACTTTCGACCGTTATCTCGATCAAACTATTGGTATCTTATTTCCGAGATTGCCGCTGTTCCTCATATTTTTTTCTTTATTTTATAACTTTTGTTGAACAGCCGACCCAATTTTGGGCTTATGACAACTTATGTTCAACTCCTTAGCCTTGTAATTTTGAACCCAATCCAGAAGACTAGGGAACTCCTGGATTAAATATTGGGAGAAATTTGCTTTCAGGGAGGACTTTTTTGATGAAACTATATCGCATTTGCGTTATATGCAGAGGAAAACCTCCCACGGTTATCATAACGGCAATGGGACTCTTTACCCCCGTCTACCACTGAGGATATTTTACGTCAGCACTATGGTCGGTGCGAGCCAGGAACCGAAATCGTATCGACCTGCCATCGAGATTCGTACCCGGTTCACCTCATTGAAAGGTGAGCGTTCTATCCCTTGATCCACCATGACTCGCTGTTCCTCATATTGTAGAGGTCAGATATGTTTATTCAGAGAAAGTACATTTCTGTATCTAATTTCATAACTTCAAATATCATCCCTTATACTAACTAATTAGCATATTTTAGACCACTCCCATGAACCATTAAGATCGATACCTGGCAAGTGAAAATCCGATCATTAGTATAAAATACTGTTCTTTTTCAAAGGTCAAAGCAATCCTTATTGTGAAGTGAGCATGGGATCTCAGGAACAGAAAACAAAAGTTATACCAAACACATTAAATCCCAGGTGGAATGCATCCATGCAGTTTCTTGTGAAGAATCTTAATGAAGATGTCCTCTGCATATCCGTATTCGATAGAGATTTGTTTTCTCCAAATGGTGAGCATATTTTTGCTGTTCTTTCATCATTTGTTTCAAAAATAATTTTAATTATTATTGTTTCTGTCTTAGTGAACCGTACGCACAGATTAAAATTCGCCCTAAGACTTCCGATTGATTTTTACACTAAACCTTTGTGATGCTACAATAGGCTTTACATTTTTCCAAGCTTTTAAAATTTCTTTAACTTATTTTTTTTTTATAATCTTAACCGAATTTTAATTAAATTAAACCAATTATTTAATTTTTATTACAATTTATAAAAAGTGAATATAAAATATTTTTTATCTTTTTCTTCACAAACAATGTAACGGCTAACTTTTTATTTCAATTTTAATGTAAGAATCATTAATTCACTGTCTCGATTAAATCGAAAACAAAAATCTATTTATAACTCCTTATTTCTTATCACAAAGACGTTAGTTACAGGGTTATACTAATTCTCACAGTCTTTTTGGCGATTCGCTTACGCCGAATTATTTTCAAATTTAATATTGATTATGGGGCTTTATATTTTACTATGTTATCTTTTGATAAATCACCAACCATGGATCTCTTCCCATGTTCCTAACTGTCCGTTGGGAACAATTCATTCACTTTATATTTAAAATCATTGGCGATAGGATCGGGAGCCCTTTTTGTGCCTCCCAGTCCCAACCGTTGAATATCAATCTTAACAGAAATTCTCGATTTGAAGAGAAGAAATTTTTTGATCATTAAAGGACTACTTTTCATTAAATTTTGAGTGTGAGTACATTCAGTTTAATATTTACTTAATGAATCATTTTTTCCTAAACGTACTCTGAGATAATTATCCCTACTAGATATTCAAATTGAAGTGTATATGTAACAGCCAAAAGTATGCTTAATACTACAATGCCTTAACCTACCACTGTAATTGGACTGATGATCACTGCCTTCAGCAAGCTAGTAAAAGCGTGCCATCCAATATTATTATACTTGCAGTGTTTACAATATAACATGTTATTTTAATGAAGTAAACAATAAATGGATTTGGAAGACTCCCCAAGCATGTTTTTTACTGCAAGTTGCTACCCAGAAAACAACAAATTTTGATAATAACAACGATATTTTGCACAAATATAACCAAATAATAGACAAACCTAGCACTTTGTTTATATTCTGATATTAATTTTCATAAGTTTGTTTTCAACTCACAACCAGTTCGAATTTATAAATTACAGGAGGTAATTTAAACACAAATCACACTCATAAAACTTTCTAGAATATTTAGCCTATTCACACTTCACCTCATAAGCACAACATAAGCGGAGGGATACTCCAAATGTTTTCTAAATTTCTTTCAGTTTTAGAAAGCTTGTTATTGTTTACATTCAGTCAACCATCCATATGATTTTATTTATTACTTACTTTTTTATAATAACTTGTATTACTGTTGTCTTTTACCCGGCAATATTTAAGCTTCTGGTAAAAAATAAAAATTAGTTTTTAGTATACAGTGACATTATCTGTTTCTTACATTTTCCCATTTCCTACTGCTGGTCAGTAAAAATTATCCTGATTCCATGTTAAATTATCTACAAATTTCGCACATTATTATGAAAGAGGTTTTTCTAACATTCTTTCTATGAAAGAGAATGCAAAGGAACTCTTCAATTGATATCAGAAATGAACAAAGCGAGGGAAGGAAGTATAAGCTTAAATTGTAAAATTTGAGAATGGAATTTTTTCCAGCAAACTTCAGCATTTGAATCTTGGAATTATCTAATCATTTAAAAAAACAACTGGTATGGTAATCATTTCGTTTTCTTGATTCCAGTGACCTACATGATGGTTCTAAAGCAAAAATAAATGTTCTCTGAATTTGATTTCTACAGCGTTGGGCAGTGTCGACTAAAATGCATTACAAATGGGTTTAATAAAGCTTCTTGGGGTTGATTGCGTCTTGGTAGCCAACAGGAATATTGACCCTTCTAAATAAAATTGTGTTGCAAAAAAGCCCATAATTTTTCAATACCTGATTTAAGGCCTGCTCCCGTTGATAGTGATGAAAATAGTTAAAATGAGCAAAAAATGTCCGGGGATATACCTTCTACTGATCAAGAGTTTGAAAGCTTTAAAATTCGCAATCAATAATGAATATTGTTGAAATCATATCTAAAAGCAATGTAAAGATTACACTTTTTTCAAGTAGTACATGTCGTAAGTGTGAATTTTTGAAAAACATTCTATATTTTTTTTACGCTATTGCGCATTATTCAACGCTAGTCCAACAGAAAACATAAAGTCGGGATTCCTCTGTATAGTTCATAGCAGAACATACTGATTTTTCTCATGTTTTTGTATCTAAAAAACAAGGTACTGGGAAAAGCCTCCAGGCGTAAAAAGAATGTCTTTTCAAAAAGTAACTAGGTGAGGTCTAGAATGGTATTAATCATTTAATTCACATTTTATTTCAGAATTTCTTGGGAGAACAGAAATAAAAGTATCCGATATCTGTCGAGAGACCAGACAGACTCACGAGCCAGTTGTGCGAAAACTCACTCTGTATGAAGTAGAAACGGGTGAGGTGGTGATCAAATTTGACTTCCAAATCTTTCAAAACATTTGAATCATGCTTCTATATCCACATTGCAGCTAAATATTTCATTTGTATTTTTTTGCTTATTTGCTTTACACATTCCATTTATCATATAAAACTATAATTCATTCTTTATCGAATATGTTGAGTTTATTACTGAGAAAAGAAATTGTTATTTCAAGAGATATGTAAATTTTTGTATTTTTGGAAGAAAACCTAAATTATATTGTGAATAATTCTGTTATATTATCAAAGATATAACATGAAATATATATTGTAAAAATATACCATTTCATTGATACCGTAATCATTCATTTTAGGGTCAAATGTCAGAATTCTCAAAAATGATAAATTACTGATTATCTTTGTCAGCAGAGAATTCTTTATCCTTTTTTATGTTACAATGCTAGTAAGTAAATTTGAAAAATTCCTTATTATGAACTCCGAAAGGATGTTTCAAAAAAGTTATCATTTTAAATATTAGTTATATGTAAAATTTCATTTAAAAAAAATAGTGATAGTTTCATGATAAACCATGTAATGATTTTTAATGAAATGTTATCTTAAAATTAAGTAGCTAAACATAAATATCAATCCATATAATGGCAAAAGTTTTACACAAGAGGTCTAATAAGACATTAAAAAATGTGTAAAAACATTGTAAATCGGTTTTTTGACAACTGTTTGTTTCATAACATCCAACCATATACATCTATCACAGCTGTGAATCTTCTTAATGCTTAAAGTTAATGTTTTCACCTTTCTTTATTAAGCTTTAATTTCAATTTTAGAGATAAGTTGTTTTGACAAATATGATAAAGTGGAATAATTTTATTTGGCTAGTTTTTTATTGAAAATTATTTTAAAATAATTATTTCAATGATACAGATTGTAAACAGTCGAAATGCAAAATATCTTTTTAAGAGCAATAAGTATCCACGACCCCAATTTTTCATCTTTTTTTTTTTAATTATTTTTTTATGTTAGTTTATCAAACGCAATTTAATATTTATATATATTTCTACCTTATTTGGCCCTGAAAGCCATCAAACTGAACATTTGATACAATCTTAAAGAAAATATTTTTTTTAATTGTTGCACTGCTTTTTGTTTTATTGCTTCTGTATTAGGTAATTTCTTTTAAAAAATGAAAGTTGACTCATTTCAATATTTTTCCTATGAAAAATTTCTCATTATTTTTAATTACATACATATTTTTTATTTATTATTTTCTGATTTTACGGAGGAAAGCTTTTGTTAAAATTGTTCACACTTTTCTTCATTTGTATTTTTTCATTTACTTTACTGTCACAATAAAAACATTATCCTTGAAATTGCCAGAACTTGATTATTTAATATTATTTTGATCTTGTCAATTAGTTCTATTTTTTTTATTATTCATGCCAATAAATCTGAACGCATTTAAAATGAGCTAAGAGTCAGTTTCTTCCACAACAAAAAATAATAATAAAAAACTAAGAGTTCCAGAGTTTTTTTTATAAATTTATAGTACATATACACAGTACACGTAACATTTTCTATATTATAATTTTTTCTAAAATTTCAGTATCCAATTTTGCTAAAAGTATTAAAATAAATTTAAACTTGTAAGTGTCAATGCTTCCTTGATTAATGGAATACAAATTGCTTAATTAACTAAATCTTTTAAAAGAAAGATTAAATTTAAAATTTGCAAAATCTTTGCTCTCTTCAATTCCTACTTTTTGACTAACTACTAGTTTTGTTTGCTCTTTTATATCTCACCCTTTACAATTTAATTTCTTCACAACTGAGGATAAAAACTTTCTAGAATGAAAAGGCATGTGTTTAAATGGTCGTCACTACTTAGAAAGATTATTCAAGATTAATGTTTTGTAAATAAAATGCATGTTTTTTCTTACTATATAAACAGTAACAACAAAAATAGTCATGTTTGCTTTTATTTCTTAAAAACTCAGTTAATACAGAAAAATGTAATCATAGAGTTTGAGAAAAAAAATACCTCATAAGGCTCCAATTAAAAACGAAGAAACTATTCTATACCATATATCTCAGTGCACAAGCCTACTTTTCAAACCTCCAAAATTCAAATAACTGACTGATACACTGGTAATAAAGTTGTACTAGCGATGCATCATAATCAATGCAATAGATATAAATAACTCTATCAATTTATTTTTACAAATTACCCCTTTCGAAAATTATTTTGAATATGTTATATACAATTAGATTTGAATTTTCTCTCATTATATTTTCTTTACACATAACGTTTTTTTAGAAACAAAACTTAAATTATGTTAAAAAAATTAAGAAAAGTTAAGATAATATTTCATAAGGAAAAAGATTTGACACATACAGAAAATGATCGGCTTATCGACAGTGATGGCACCAAACATTTAGAAATTACCTATTTTGTAAACAAAACAAGGAAGTTATAAAACAGGTCGACACCAGATATATGGTATGGTTGAGCATAAATTCAAAATGATCTAAAACACACTAAAACAAAATTCTTTAAAAAATAACAAGTTTACACACAACATTAATTTCGAAAACAATATAAATGCAACAATAGTTAATATAACTTACAATAACTTTATACACATTGCTAAGTTGCCTAGTAACTAATTAGTCACATTTACAATGATGTCTATTCAGGAATGTATAAATATAATCACTTAGTCACAATTCTTAAATATGTATTTGTTTTTTCGTCATCCACTTTAAATGTGACTTTACCAATGAAAATAAGTTAATTTAACTAGAGAAGGAAAAACAGGCAAGTTAATTTTTAATTGAAGTTTAAATAAAATCAGTGAATATAGATAAAGGGCTCATTTAAATTTCTTAAACAATGAAGTTCATTTGTGCTAATAAATGTTTCTTTTATCAAATGTAAGAAATAGATTTCAAACCTATTAAGAACAAAATCTGGAACATGATGACTGATTCTTAAAAATTTAATCTGAACAAAGTGAAATTACTTTTATATTATATAATTATGAAGGTATTTTTGAAAGTTTTTATTTTATTATACAGGAAACATAAACAGAACTTGAAAGCACTTCATAACACCAGACAATAAAAGAACACTTTCTAAGTTAGGAACACAATTAGAACAAAAATTAGCTTTATATTGTTAAGTTTTAGAGAGTTAGTTATTTTATTTATTCAAATTAAGAAACCAAAGCAACCTAAAAATAAAGATCATTATAAAAACGGGAATTGTTTGCTAATAGATCCAAATCATTCTAAATAATAATAAAATATTTCTATTTACTACAATTTTAACACTAGAAAGATTGAAATACCTATATTGCCCAAAAGCAGTCAAAATGACTGCATTATGAAAGAATAACTAATGTGTAAAGAAATTTGTTTCAAATTAATTTTTAATATCATTTACAGTTATGTAACGAGTTATTTGTAAATATTAACAATAAAAAAAATTATATGTTGTACAAAATGTCACGAAATTCTAAGAAATTGTGTCATTATATACATCATTGTTTTTCTAATTGAAAGTAAAAAGCAGTTAAAATGACTTCCTTGGGCAATCTAGTGTTAACTGAGGGATGGGCAAACTTTTTTTGGTCGAGGGGCAAAAATCGAAAGAAAAAAAAAAAGCTTGTTGGGCCAAGTAAAAACTTCTAAAATAAAATAAAGTCCATTCATCATTGAACGTATGGCACTCTGAATCAACTTCGCGTTTTTTAGTTGCCATTTAGGGGTTAAAGAAGCAGTAGCCATTTTATATATTTAATAATTTCACCATTCTTTACAATGAAATAAATGTGTGCAATCTTTCCATATGCAGTAAATAATGTTAGAACTCGCACCGGCAGAAAAATCTGCTCGTTGGAGCTTAAAATACGGTCTGCCAAATGTGAAGTACAATTCACCTATATTAGATTCCATATGTCTGCCCCTCAAGAAAGACAAACGCTCGTAGGAGTCAATCTACGGCAATTCTATAAAGAACTTCTGCTTTCAACATTTTACCAATTGAAGCTGTCTGTGCTTACTATTTCCATTAATTTATGTTTTGTAGAACAAAAATAGAGAAAGTAAAAAGGTCATCAGTACATTGATAAAAAAGAAAGAAGAAAAATAGCTTTAAACAAAGTAGACAAGAAAATGGATGTATTGTTTATATTCGCCACAGATCGGCAAGTTGAAATTCTATCCGCAGGCCGGATAAAACCTTCCGGCGGGACATAGTTTGCCCATCTCTGTGTTAACTGCTTATAACTATTACTTCATTGGCAAAATCCACATATTTAAATAATTTTTTTTTTCTTTTAAACTTTTAATTTACATGCATGCAAATAATAAAACAATCCAAGATATTTATTTAAATTTCTGGAAAAAAAGATTAATTTTGTCACCTTCTTAAGGTAAAAAGTTTGCATAAAGCTACATTTTATTAAATGGGACAAATGTGTTAATAGGAGAAAAAAAGTCAACATCTACATTAATGTCATCAGTCTTATTCATTTAAAGATAGTCTATAAAGCACTAAACATATTTACATTAAACTGTTATAATATAAACAATTAATATTTGTACAAATTTATAGATTGATCTAAAAATGAAGATTCACTACAAAATAATGTGTATAAAAATAAAATGAACTTGAGAAAATGCAAAAAAACTCAGAAAAATATACCACCCCATATTTTACATTTCCTTAGTTAATATGTAACACAATTGATTTTTGATATCATTGTGCAGAAACATGAAAATGTTTGCTTCTTTTTTCTAGTCCATAATTTGTTTGAAGCTGTTAGTAGAACATACTTATCAAAACTTCCATTGAGTAAAAAAAGTGAATTTAAGTGCAAACTGTAGCTAAGGTCAAAAGTAAAGAAAATATCTGTTATTCTAAATATACTTTGATTTATTATACAACACCAATACTTATTTCCTATTTTGCAGATTATTGAATACCTAGACATTAAATTATTGAATTAAATTTAATACGAAGAATGCATCAGAAAAAAAGTTTTAAAAATCAGTTAGTTACTAAATCTTTGTACACACTAACTTAATTAAATATTCTATATGGAAGGACTATTAAGAGTTCATCAATATTATAATCAACTGGAGTCAGGATGGCAGAAGCAACTGTCTTTCAACTCAGAGGAGTGCAGAGGATTTCTATAAAAACGTGGAGACTGACACATCTCGCAAGAATTTATAGCGGGATGGTTTGCGAAAGTGCAGACAGGACATTCCCATTTCTTACAATCGTCTTCCAAACTATCAATTGATTTTGATGAAACCTCAGTCTGGTCTTGACTAGTAGCTTAAAATAAAAATAAACTAATTGTAGAGAAAAGAGTAAAATATAAAATGCTTGGAGAGAAGTTCAAACAACAAAAATGAAAAGCATATCAGTACATCGCAGATAAAAAGCACTATGTCATAAATGTTAAATAACTTCTTGAAAACAAACAAAAAGACTGAAATCACTACCTACTTTTTTTTATTGTGCTGATAAAATTTGTGAAAGATTTAATTCACCCATTCAATGGACAGCCCTTCACTGAAATTTTCATAGCTAATCATTTAAAAATTAATGAAATAAATGAGTTTTTTTTTTATATATATAAAAAGAACATTTTTCTAAGGTAGAACTGCAATTCTTTTCGATTTCAATCATTTATAAAAAATATTCATGCTAAACAGGAAATGCTGGTGCTTTCAGTCAATCTCAAAATAATTGAAATGGAATTTCTTTGCAACTTTAATGGGAAGTATACTCCTAGCGTCTCAAGCTTTAAAATCACCTTTGCAAAGGAGAAAAAAAATTTTAATTTTGATTTCCAAGCTGCAATGCTATCTTTTATAAATAGAAAGAAATTATTGATATATAAAATAGAAAGAAAATTGTTTTGTGATGGATTCTAAGTCATTTTGGGTTTATTGTAGTGGTGAATGTATTCGCAAAAGTCGGCTTCGATTTTAACACACTATTTTTCCCTCTTCTTAAGAATCTATAAATCATTGATGAAGACTAAAGTAAACTTTGGATTTCTACTTCTGTACCAATTTTATTATTTCATGAGCCACTAACTGTAAATTAGTTATGACTCTTTCTAATTACAAACTAATACATTGTTTTAAATTTATACACCATTTTAATATACTTAAAACATTCGGTATATATAGTGATATTGCTTTGGGTAAAAAATGGAAGTGCCTTTTACAAGATTCCCCCTGTTATTGATTACTTTCAGCAGCATCTCTATCCAATTATTCTGCTTCTTTGGGCGAATGGTTTTTGAATAAACGACATCTAGTTAATAGTTCTAAATTGAAGAATACTGACACTGGCGATTCTTTTACTTTTTGATTTTTGCATTTTCCTAGCTGTCAACTTGTTCAAAACAACAAATAGGAACACAAAGCATAAGACAATCAGGGAAAATTGAGATACAGAATAAAAAAAACTGAAAATTTTATGTGCATAAAGGTCGATATCAATTTATAAACCATACATTTCATATTTAACATAATTTTTTGAAGTAACATTTTTAATTAAATAACTAATGAAGAATATCACGCCTTTTTATTTTTTAACCGTCCTTGAACAGCCAAACCCAATTTTCGGGTTTATGACTACTAATGTCCAACTACGTAGCCTCGTAATTTTGAACCCAATCCAGGAAACTCCTGGATCAAGTATTGGGAGAAATTTGCTCTTGTGGAGGACTTTTTGCTGGAACTACCCCACATTTGCGTTACATGAAGAGGAAGACCACGAGAACATCCTATGGTTAGCCTGACGACAAGAAGAATCTAACCCATAATCAATCCACCACTGAGAATATTTCACGACAGCACTGTGGTCGGTACAAGCCGGATGCGGAATTCGTATCGGCCGGCTGTCGCTGGGATTCGAAACCGCTTCATCTCATTGGAAGGCGAACACTCTATCCCGAGCCATCGCGGCTCAATATCACACCTTTGTAGCAAATAATTCAAGAAAAAACTTACATCTTACAAGAATCGCGACATTGGATTTTAAAATCACGATAATATGAATCGCAATATGGAATTTTAAAAAACGAAAATACCAACTGCAATATTGAAGGTTTAATTCGGGTAAATAAAAATTTAGGCGCATAGATTTTAAATCGTGTATAAATACAAAAATCGATGTTTGATATTACAACAGCATGAATACGAATAGCAATATTGGATTGTTAAAAAAGGTGAATACAAATCACGACATTGGGTTTTAAACTCGCGTGAACACGAATCACAATATTGAATTAAAAAAACACTTAAATATAAATCTCGATAATGGAAATTTGAATTGTGTGAATATGAATCGCGATATTAAATTTTAAAAACGTGTAAATATTAAGCTCGATATTAAAAATTTAAATTACGTGAATCCCAACAAATAATTTTTAAATCAGGTCAATACGAAAATAGTTGATTGATATTAAAATCGTGTGAATAAGAATCACGATATCAACAAATACCAGCGTAGTTTTAAATATTCAAAATGGTGAAGATCCTTCAAACCAAAAGAATGAAATTGGTGCAAGAATCATACATATGTATGTAAAAGTCTTGTTAACGGGACTTAGAAAACGTTTCAAAATTTCGTAGGATTATAAATTTTTGATTCGTGGAAGTCAGTGAACCAATGGTTTTGAGATACGTGGAATTCTACGAATATTCGCAATAAAAATCTCATGCCCTGCTTCTAGTTTATAGACCCACTTTCAGTTGAAAGAAAACAGTACAAGGAGTGAAAGGGCACTAGAATACTGAAAATTAGAACATTTTGACATAAAATCGTTTTTTGGTACAAGGTTAAAAAATTGGAACAAATACAATTTAATCTGCAAATTTAGCAGCCATGCATTTTATATTGGACAGCAAGATATTGTATGGCCAATTGGCCCAAGGTTGCACTTAGAATATAATAAAACTTGTTTAAAAAAGGGGGGCCTAATTGAAGAAAACAAAAGTTTTTTTTTGTTGGTAAGATTTGATATAGGTATAGCAACCACAGCATTGATTTTAGCTTTCAATTTTTTTAAAAAAAATTATAAAATAAATCAATTTTGCAATTTAGATATTCTAAGAATAGTTCTCTTGCTATCAATTTAATACTACTATTAATATTATCTTTCAAAAAAAGCTTTAAAAAAATTAAAAAGGAATTGTTAGCATTAGTTTTATCCTTTCTTACTGGTAAATTTGAAGACAGATTTATCTTGTTTTTCCATATTAGACAACAAAGTTTAAGAAATAAGATAGTAAAAAACTATTAAATATGTAAATATTTCAACTTACCAGTATTTCTTTGTAACTGAGATTTATCCTGATAGAAGGTTTCATCAATCTCACCTAATGGTGCTAGAAATAAACATACTGTATCATATTTTGGGTCATTTGAAGGAAAAAGTAAATTTACTGAAGCTGGACACTATTTGTAATTAAATAGCAAAACTGAATTATGTGAAATTGTTCATGAACACTGGAAATTCGGTATAAATAATTTTATTGCAACAAATACTTATATTGCTTACATTTTAGAATCAGTAATATTAATAATACAGATACTCTAAAATTAGTAAACTTAACATTAAAATAATTGTATAGCTATTCTTAAAATATTATTGATTAACATTCCAAGAAAAATATTCTATGCTAAAAAAAATTTTGTAGTACAATAATACAAGCCAAAAGAAAATGAAGCATTTCCAAGTTATTAAGAGAATTTAAACAAATTATTTATAATGGACCTAAGAGTTCCAGCTATTTGATCCAACCTTACACCAAGCATATCACAAACTCACATTCAAATGATTATTTAATAATTGAAAAATACTGATATTCAAAGGTACAATTTCTTTTTCATTTTTACTAAATTTTTGAAATATAACTTTGAATGTTATGCTCGGTAGTAGAAAGCTGATTTAATGTAGACTTTTAATGGCACAAAAACCAGAAGTCTCAATCATTTATTTTATTGAATAAGTTCTTAATATTATGAAATCAAAAGATATTAAAATAAGTATTTTGAAATTGTCACAGGGTGCGTAGCTAAATTTTATAACAAAAATAAGCACCTTTTAAGTACTTTTCAAGCACTCAAAAAAAAAAATTAATANTTCTTAATATAATGAAAAAATAAAATAAAAAAAAAAGATATTAAAATAAGTATTTTGAAATTGTCACAGGGTGCGTAGCTAAATTTTATAACAAAAATAAGCACCTTTTAAGTACTTTTCAAGCACTCAAAAAAAAAATTTAAGCACTATATGTATCAACAAAATGCAAAATAATTTTTAAAAGCTTTATGTGATCATGATAAAATTTCTGACTTCTTGATTACATTAGCCATTATAAAAAGATAGAGAGGTTTTTTTCGATATCGGAGGGTGAAAAATGAAGCCTGAAATTGAGAATAGCTTGCAAAATGCAGCAGAGTTGCACATGAGAGTGCAGTAATCTCACCGAACTCAGCTCAGTAGACGCACATGCGGACTAAGAATTTCATCAAACATGTAATATGATTGGTGCTTTCATACGCTACAGACCAAAGGTAATGGTTGAATGAATTGTGAAAACTTTGAATAGGAACAATGTGAAAACCACACTTTTGCATGGTATGTGGCAAAAATCGACATGGTAAAGAAGAAGAAAAATCTCTTTCGAAAAGGGAAAATTAAGTACTCAGTACTCAGATTTACTTGAGTACTCAGATTTTTATGAAATGATCTCAATCTGTTACCATGAAATTTTTTAACCTAAATTTAATATATTTCATTATTACAAAAAAGAGTTACAAGAGAAATATCATCCTAAGTAGCAAGAGGAAAAGCTAAAACTACAAACTCAATTACACATGCCACTTAATACTAATTTGTCTAGTTCACAACAGTTCTATCAAAAATAGATTTTTGAAGCAAAAAAAACTGTATACAATAAAATAAGCTCCAGGCTATAACCGTAAGCAGAATTTAAAAATAAGTATCTTAATTTGAAAAAGATTTTAAGTTAATATCTGACCTTTGCCTTTTAAATAATAATCAACTTCCATGCAAAGACACTGACATTCTAATCTCAACTGAGCATTTTCTTCCCTTAATTTCTCCACATCTAATGTCTATAACATAAAAAGAGAAACATACAAGCATTAAAATATTGCCCTTCAAATTTAAAGAGTAATGGTTATTTTTTAGTAACTAATTTTAAATGTGCAATCAAAAAACAAAGCTTACATTCATGGAAGAAAATGTATGTCAAGTAGTGTAAGAAATAATATAAAAGCATTAAAAGAATGATTTCAGTTTTCCTTATCAGGTGCAAAGTTTGCTAGCGTTAAAATATACTACAGTCAAACTTGGATAATTTGAACGTCTTTAATTCGAATTCATGCATTAATCAAAGCTTTTCTCCTTCCCTAGACACATGTATATTCAGTTAATGCTAAAAAATCTTAGTTATATTGAAATCCAACTTCTTTAATACGAAGTTTTTGCCCTTTCAAAAATGACAAAATCTAGTTTAAATGCAGTTATTTTTGAAAAGTAATCTGGTTATTTTCAGCTATTATGGAAATTTTTTTAGGGGTGACAAGGGGAAGGGAGAATAGTCTTATCTGCTCAAACAGAACAGGAATAAAGAGGAAATTGACCTAGACCACACGCACCTGTCCTTGGCTACAGGTAGTCCCCTACCCTTTCCTTGTAAGTGAGCCAATCCCAATTGAAGTTCCCAATTGAAATAAAATCTGTGAACGACGGGAAGGGTATTTCGAATCACCTGATAGGATGCATACATGTCATTGGTAGAAGCGGAGGGGGAAAAAATTGCCACCGGCTAGGCAAGTCTTCATGATCTTGAAAAAAGTTATGCCTACGTGAGTCATCCTTCAAAGGTCATTGGGCAGTTGATTGACAAGTGTTCTTCCAATAGTGGTGCGTTTATTTTTTTCATGAGATCACCTTGCATCCGACACTGGGAAACTGGTTTATAATCACGGCATTAAAAACCAGGACTGTAGTCGATATTACTTGAGTTTTCTATATCGCGATTTTAATTTTGCAGTGATAGTTCAGTGCAAGCATGTCGTTTAGTAAGCCCCGTGTCCCGTATACAACCTTATATTTCGATGAAAAAATTGCTGTAATTCGAGAAGTAGAAAAGGGTGTAAAAAAATTCATAATCGCAAAAGTGTTTGGAATAGCGTCTAACACTCTTTTGACTTTTTTGAAAAATAAAGAAAGACTTGGAAATCGCAAGCGAGCTAGAGAGCCTGATTATCCTGACGTGGACGAGTGTGTTGCAAAGTGGTTTAAACAAGCACGGGACAAAAACATCCCTCTCAGTGGAACTCTTGTTCATGCAAAAGAGGAAGAATTTGCCATCAGTTTAGGTAACAGAAGCTTCAAAGCAAGCTCCGGATGGTTAGACGGATTTAAGGAAAGAAATGGAATTTTGTTCAAGTCTGTGTGTGGTGAAAGTTCAAGTGTAAACCAAGGTGCAGCAAATGAGTGGAAAGAAAATATTGCCGAAATTGAGTATACACAGGACTGAGATATTCTTAATGTCAATGAGACTGGACTTTTCTTCAAATGTACCCCTGCAAAGACTCTTGCTTTTAAAAGTGAAAAATGAAGTGGTGGAAAACACAGTAAAGACCGAATAATCTTACTTATAGGAGCAAACAAGGACGGCACTGAGAAACTACCATTACTGATGATTTTCAAGGTGTTTTAAAAATGTCAAATCAAAGTCGATAGAATACCATTCTAACACAAAAGCATGGATGATGGCGAATATTTTTGAAAAATGGCTACTAGATCTCAATCGCACATACCAAAGAAAAAACAGAAAAATCATCCTGTTTATTGATAACTACACTGCTCATAAATCGATACCCACTATGGAAAATATCACGGTTGTTTTTCTTCCGCCAAACATGACATCAGTGGTGCAACCAATAGATCAAGGCATCATTAAAAATCTGAAGCATTTCTACAGATGTCTAGTCGTTCAACACCGCCTTACTGAATCTTCCCAAAAGCTTCTCATTACTCTCCTTGATGCTTCAAGAATGTGTTTAAATGCATGGTCCAGTCAGCCAAAAAACTATAGCAAATTGTTTTCGGAAGGCAGGATTCATCAGGAACACTGTCCCTAGAGATCTTTTCGATGAAGAAAATTTACCTCCCCCAGTTGCATGGGAAGACAACATTCCGTTCGATGATTATGTCAGTATGGATGAAAACAGTATGGATGAGTTATCGGATACAGATATTCTATCTGAAGTTCTAAACAATAAGAATATTACAACAGAAGACAAAGAAGATATTGAAGATGAGGTAGAAGAACAGAGGTCAATTCCAACTTCAAATGAGGCAGTCGTTCATTTATCAGAATATCGACGCTATGCAGAAGGACAAGGGAAGCTGTGTTTAGAGCTATAAATATTCTTGAAGATTTTGTTAGAAAAAATCAAGTAAGCTCTTTAAAGCAATCTGATATAGCTAAATATTTTTAAAAATTGTAGCGTTTTAATTTAAAATTAATAAACAATCTTTATTTCACAATTTCTGTTACGAGTGATTATTTTAAGACATAAAAATAACATTTTTCGGATAGTTCGAAGTTTCACAGAGGCCCCCAGCCCTTCGAATTATCCAAGTTTGACTGTGTTAGCAAAACCAAGGTTTCATACAAGTTTTTTTAAAAGCATTATTGCAATAAATTTTGCAGAAAATGCAACATAATTATTATTATGTGACAGATTACAATAAAGCAACTACTGAATGGTAAATATTAATAATTTACACTCGTATGAAAGTTCAAATAACAATGTTTTATGTTACTTTCATGCTACAAGCTACATAAGTTTCATTGTATCAAAACTAGGCATCTAAATTTACGTATTTGACAACAACAGATAAGATTTTTAAAAAAAATTTATTATTGATGCAGTTTTGGCTAAGATAACTATTACATTGCTAGATAAACAAAAGGTCATAGTATTCTCCCCTTTTAAGACTTACAGTTTTTAGTCCCTTAAAGTTTTGAAAATAATTTTTTAAGACTCATCCAATTAAGGTTAAATAAATTTTTCACTTCATCTTTCTATGTTTACCCTTTTTTTTTATAGTACAACCTCCGCACTACTAATCATGGATTACCAGTAAAGATTTCTTTTTAAGCATTGACACTACATTCTCAAAAAAGAGTATTGTAATTCACATAAAAATATGTGGTTCTTTAACGACCCATAATATCCAAGGTTCTTAATTTATTCAATAAAAAATTTATTACTGCGATGAATTTGTGTAGTATACTAACCTGTTTTAAAATGGGCGAAACTCTCACATTTTCGAAATTTTATGTATTGTAATAATATTAAAGTCTTTGATACTTTAGAAACAATATCAAAAATAATAGTAATAATTTACGAGAAAGGTATCTAAAAACCAACATGAATTTGCAAGAAATGATCGCAAAATAGACGAATTAAAAGTTTATTACTCAAATGTGCAATTTCAAGTTTGCCAGTTGCAATAATACTGTATTTAAGATATCAATAATTTAAAAATGATTTGGAAATATCCATACTAACTATAATAACTGCCAAAAAAAACTGTTGGGAAATGGCAGCACAGATGCGAATTGGGTGCATCAAAAAGTGATAACTCAAATTTGAAATTTTCTGTGCTCTGCTCGTAACTAATTAAATAAATAATTTCAGAGCTAGCCCGGTATCTTGTTATTCTTATTGTTTCAGAACTATACTACTTTAAAACTGAATTACCACCACGCCATCTTGTGGCGAGACTTTTGAGTTGAACTGCGGCAACCGATTGGAGAACATCTCCAAAATAATCTCTCCATTTAGTGTTATGTGAGTTTCGTTTTGTTAATTTGTGTTTTTTTTAGTAATTTGTAACTGTTTTCTGTGCTCTGCTCGTAACTAATTAAATAAATAATTTCAAAGCTAGCCCGGTATTTTGTTTTTCTTATTGTTTCTTGGAAAATGGTTACACACAGAAGTTTAAATCTTACCCTTTGCACAATTAACTTTTCCTGGAGAATTTTAGTCAGTTTCTGAATTTCTTCTTTCAATTCAGCAATCCTTCTCTTTGCATTGATTGTTTCATACTTAACGTTATTTAAGTCAGCCACTTGTGCATGCAAGAAACCTTAAGGTCAAAATTAAAAAATATATGAACAACATGTAATAATTTATGCTATGGGATGGGTCCTAATAGTTTGAAGATATATAAAAATAATAACTTCTATAATTGAATTGAAAAGTCCAAACCTAAGCCTGATTTCGAACACAATCTATTTTGTAACATACACAGTGAAAAATGTAACTTACAATTCTCTACATCTATCGGGCACAAAGAGAACATTTTTCATCTCCGAGATATTTCGATAAATACAGAATACTGTCATAAGAAAATTTCTGGAAAAACTGTTAAAGCATTTTAAAAGATCATGATATACATATATAATATATAAAAATTGAAATGGTTTTATCTAAAAAGTTCATTTATTAAGATTAGTATTCAAGTTTTCACCATTTATGAGATTTTTCAAAGTTCTATATACCGTATATTCCGACGTATATCGCGCACTTTTAATACAAAAAATAACATTGGAATCTACGGGTGCGCGGTATACGCCGAATATAAAAAATTATGGATTAAAAAAATTTAAATATAGAAAAATACTTTTATTTTAAAGAAATAACATACCCTTACCTGTGTAGTTCATTGATTTTCGTTATTACATAAATAGTTCATTATATTCCTCTTCCGCTATCAATTACAATTATTAAAATTTTTTTGCATTATAATTACAATTTTTTTTGTATTATCTGTAAGGTGGGACCTAAACAAGTCCCACTCTAAAAGGCTTTGTGGTTTTCTAACGCAACCAGGACGGATTTGCCAGATGTCTTTCACCCACAATTTAACACTATTTTTGTCCATCCAGAATCACATTATTGCTCTTTCAATTCTACCCTCACATACATGTCAAATTCAGTTCTTTTATTTTTGCAAAAGATAGGGAAAAATACTTTTTATTTACGATCTTGAAAGACGAGATATTGCACATGTACAATCCAAATTTTCGTGCGCGTTATACGAAGAGTATATCTTAAAATTTAAAAAAAGTAATTAGAAATTACGGGTGCACGCTAAACGCCGGGGCGCGTTATGCGCCGGAATATACGGTATATAATCAGATAGCAAGATTAAAATTGAACTAAAAATATTATAAACAATCAATAAATAAAATGAATAATTTGCTATCGTTTGAGAGTTAACACTCATTTTGGTTTTCATTAGAATTTTTTTCTACTCATTATCATTCTAAATAATGAAAATTCAGCAAACAATAGTTTATAAATTAAAATTTCTGCAATAAATAAAAACCTTTTGAAAATTTTAATGATGGCCTGAACTATGGGGTATAAAAAATAATTGAAAAATAATAACCCTGTAGCCTCCTTTTTTTTCAATGCTATTTGAGTATGACTTCATAAGGTTAAACATTAGTAAAAGAAAATATATATAAAACCAACCTTGTATTTTTTTTTATATTTGAGCATTTATAAGAATGTACATTAAACTAATATAAAGGCTTATGTTAGCAAATAATTTCTAAATAACTCAGTCAGTATCAGTAATCAAATTTAGAATTAGTCTACTTTCTATAATAATTAGCATAAATTTTGTATTTGTGCTAATTATTATAGATTGTAAGTTAACAAGTAACACCAGTTCAGACTTTTCATAAATATCTTTTAAAATAAGCTAATAGTCTTGACAGATAAAATTCTCAAATGAATAAAAATTCTTCTGTGACCATAGAATTAACATAATAGTGAAGGAGCTTAAAATTCTGTAAGAGTATAAAATTTTTATAAGATGTAAAAGATAAAATCAATACTTCAGATCGAAACCAATAAAAGGCAACAAATCAAAATCTAATAGAAAAATATTCATCCAATTTGTCATCTGTCTAAAACTATATTTGTATAACGATCACTAATTTTTGCAAAAACACCAATGCCCAAAACAAAACACTAATTTTAGAAAAAATTATACAATGTTCCATTATAAATAAAATTATATTTTATAATTATTAATAAAAAATTTATTCCAAGTACTAATAGCATTATGTCACCCCAGTACAAAATAAGTCATTAACTTAAACTAAGAAAATTCATAAAGCTTTATTTTTTTGTTAATATTGAGTTCTTCCTAGAAATAAAAAAAGAAGAAAAAAGAGAGAGAGAGAGAGAGAAAAGACCATCCTCAGAGAAAAGGGCAATTTGAATTTTGAAACATCTATCACCATTAAAAATTATCAAAATGTGTAATAACTAAGTTTGACATTCAATTTTAAAATTACCTTCTTATACAATTTTATGTGTATATTTCACAAAGTATTCTGTGTTCATTATCAAAATAACAGAAAATTTTGAAGCTTTTAAAAATCATTAAGGCAAGCTACGAGACAATCTCTGTATAAATTTCCTTCAAAAAAGTAAACTAAAAAAAAAAAAAAAAAGAATTAATTGATAAACATTTTGAAAGCTTTTTCTATACTTTAAACTGAAAATCATGAGGAAATAATCATTTAATGGTACATTTTTAAATGGAAGGTACTTAAAAAAATAATGGAAAAATTTAAAAAAATTAATATAACCCTCCCCCCCCCAAAAAAAAAAGATATTAATAATAAAAATTTGACCAGTTGAGAATAATCCTAACAAAAAAATATTTATAATAATAATCAGACTTAATTTATTTTTCCTGAATTATTAATTTAATATAATTGAAATATTTAATCTTTCCAGTGTGTAATTGTTATTTAAACAGTGAATTATTATTTTTTTTTAATTGAATATATAAACTAAACATAATAAGTACACATAATTTATCTAGATGTAAGAGTACATATTTATATTTATTTAGAAAAATAAGACATTACCCATTTAAAAACAAAACATTATAAAAGGTTAAATAGATTTTAAAATTTTATATAAAAGTAAAACCAGAAGAAAAAAAATTTCAGAGAGTAAATATGAAGGAAAATTTTAAACTTTTTTATACTATATAAATTTTTATATGTTTAACTTTAAGCTAATTCAAACTAAACTCAGTGGCACGACAGCCCATAGAGGGCCAAGGCCTACTGTGACCATCTCAATTTTCTTGACCTTGGGCTCTGGAGTGTAAGAGCAGATGTTCCGATTAGGTGGTCAGCCGAACTCGAAACCCCCAGTGTTTAGTTCCCAAGCATGCTTGGTACTATTTATGGACCCACTGAAGGAATAAAAGGCTGAGTCAACCCTGTCCAGTCCGAGGATCGAACCCAGGATCTGTGGCACGGGAAAGCGAAGCGCTACCACTCAGCCACCGGGCGTCAAATTTAAGCTAATACTTATCGCTAAACAATTGTACTGGTCATTTTTAGATTGTAATTACTTCCTGCTTTTTTCAGTGTTTTGGAAGAAAAAAATATACTTCTTTATAAAGAAATCCCGACTTAGGTTAATAAGCTGATCTAAGAGCATATACAATATGTTAGAATAATTTTATCAAAATTAATGAAGGAAAAAAAACTTCAGGTGAATATCTCTATAGTTTAATATCATGCAAATTTTAGCTATATAACTAGACAACATAAAAAAAATCTTACTAAAACGAAGAAATAAAATTTAAAATTAAGGGTAATAAAAATAATAACTAAATAAATCGAAAGTGGACTTTTCATTGAAACAGGCGGTTAAGAAAATAGCCTTTTCCACTAAAAATAAAAAGGCAAAGTTTTTAAGGAATGGCAGCTTATTTTTGATTAGGAAAAAAAAAAAAGAGCAAGGAGAGTGCATTTTTAGAAATCAAAGGTCAGACCGGCCTTCTAAAAATGCTTAGGGAGAACACTGTATTAACACATTAATGTGTTGATTAACTTATTAGTGCTAAATATCTGAAATGTATTTTTTGTATGCTGTATTATTTTCCACTCTTATAAAATTAAGAACCTATCTGGTATAATTTAAGTCCAACTTTTTCAAGTTGAAAACAAAACATCAAGTTGTAATGAAATTGAAGTTTTTATATAAAAGGACTGCCAAACATGTCGTGTCTGCCCAAAAAAATTTATAGACAAAAAGGCAATGTTGAGTGAAAATAAATTAGTTTCCTAATGTTAATCAATGTAAAGAAATTAAAAATCTGTTAATGGACTTAAAGAATTGTGAAAGCTTACTAGCATAGAACTAGGCTTCACTCTAAACACTTTAAAATTCAACGAGATCATTTCTTTTTTAAAAGTTAAAATTAAACAGGTTTTAGAAACCAGTAATTAATAACAATAAGAGAAAATAATTCTTCATCAAATAAAAGCGATTTATAAATTTCTTGTTTAAAGTTATATAATAATTTCCTACTTGATAAATCCATTTTTGCATAGTTGGCAGCTTGGTTTGCCAGCTGAGGCAATTTTGAACTCAACACTAAAGGTGAATTTTGAATCTCAGAAGTCCATTTAGGAGAGTCATTTTGAAAGTTGAGGTTCATATCTTCACACACAAGACCAGGAGTCACAAAAAAATCTGAACATAAGGCTGTAGAAGACATATTTGGTCTCCAACTATGTACACCTTCATCTTCACTTTCCACATTGATAAAAAGTTCTTCAGGCATTGCATTTTGTGCTTGAAAAATGGCATAAGAGTCATGTTTGTCAAAGTTTCCATGACTTAATGAATTTTTATTATTATCCATGACAGCTGAATAGCAGTCTTTTGAACTATCTGTGAAAGATTGTTTATTTTCACAGTTGTCATCAACAGAAGATTGTCTACCACACGCATTCAACAACTGATTAGTAAATTCTTCAATATTTTCAGATTCTTTGAAAGTAGCACTGTTCATATTAGTAGATTGCATGTTTAAACATGTTTGCCCATCAGAAATATCTGCACTATTGAAAATATTTAAATTCAATTGCTGTAAGCTGCAGATTCTATCAGAAATAGGACTATCAACATTGCCAGTGGCCATTTTCTATAATTCAATTAAGTTTTTACAGTCTCAAAAAATTTTTATATCTGCAAAATAAAAAAAAAATTTCAACTTTAAATATCATTATGTTTATGCAATTTATATTACAATTGCAAATTTATTTATCTTTCACAGCTATATATATATATTTTATATATAGCTGTAAAAATATATCAAATCTATATATATTTAGTTGGCATTGTATAAATAAATAATCAGATTCCTTAAAAATTGACTGAAATTATAAGGTAAATTAAATTGTCATTCTATGGAATTTTAAAAAATCTTATAATACATAATAAATAAAAAAACTTCAAATGTTATTATAAATATAGAAAAAAATTACTATTTATACATGGCTATAAATTCAATTCATTAGAAAAAATTACACTATTTTCAGTTTTATTGATCATAGATAAGATAAGACAATTAAAATAGGAACATAAGTGGATTCATCATAGTAAAATTATTTTAAACAGTATCGAAGAACTAAAGTAACTAGCAATAAAGGTTTAAAATTACAGTCCTCACAATATTATTTTTAACTCTTTAAATATAAAGGTATGCATATAAAAGTAAGCATTATTAAAGAAAGATCTATAACAAGAACATAACAATGAACTGACAACAATGCCTTTTTAACAATACATAATATTTTATTTCGAATTCACTTTTTCTGGTTAACATTTTGAAATAAGAGGGAAAAAATTGTTCAAAGAAATAAAAATTTATTGATTTAATTCAATATTTATGATAAAATATCATAGATATCATAATAATCATGCATACAATGAAAAAAATAAAACAAAATGCTGCTTACATAGGAAGTCTCATTTGACTAGATTTAAAAAGCCTGAAGATGAGCAGATACGATTTATGGATTATGGACACTTTATGGATTCTAGGAATCTGTAAAAGAAGACACTGTCAGAGAAATACTATTGTACATAATTCTTAATTTCAATTCATATGATCAACTTTTTATTTTGCTAAAGTTATTTATTTCTTAATAAAAATGAAAATAATTAGCAATTTAGAAGACAAAAAAATCATTTAAACACCTTTAAAATAGCTGATTCATTTTATTGTGACTACTTGAAACTAATCAGCTCACTCATTAGTAAAATTATGTAGATTTGTATCAATGTTATCGCTTTATAATAGCAGTAAGTGTATCTTTATATACCTCCTTTAAAGCTTTGTAGTATGCTCTTCAAAAATAATTTTTTAATTTTTAGTTCTTCGAAAGTGCATCCCCAACTCAATGGTATTTCAGAATCTTATTTTATTTTAATGATTAATAACGAAGTATTTATGCAATACAGAAAAACTTCGGTAAAGCAAACAAACTTGGATGAAAATAAAATTTAAAAGCTTATTCCATGTCCAACAGTTTTTTAGGACCTTGGAGCTACAAATGAAAATAAATAAATTCATGTTATAGTTAGAATCTATTTTAATAACTACAAATTTAATATTTAAAAGTGAATCCTTAGGACACAAAAAAGTGTCGTCTCAGAAGAAATATCAATTTCGGAAAAGGATATGCGCAAAATATAATGCTATTAACTATTTTTACTAATATGACATTTCAATAAATATATAATGAGAAATAAAGAATTAAATTATTATTTAATTACACTTAATAAAATCATGGACAGGTGTGAGATGCTCGCAGGCAGACAGCAAGATTTCGACCAAACACTTCCATGATTGCAGCCAGTTGCTCTAACCAACTGGAAAAAGGATATACCCATCAAGGAAGAGTCGGAAACTTTTAAATAGTTGTGTTTTACCGATTTGAAGTCATCTGGCCTCATTCAGATCTTTAAAAAAGGGGTTGTTACAATACACAATATAAACATAAATTAAAATATTTATAATCAGCCAATCAAAACAAAGCCATAAAAGATTTTTACTTTTGCAGCTTCTTTGATCAAAATTCCTGTTTGAACTAAAGAATAACTTTTAAAAATCAATGGATATTACACGTTAAGAACATTTTTAGAAACAAATTACCATGTTAAGAGGGTATCAGTTCTAAGAAAGGGGTATAAAATGGTTTCGACACAAAAAGTGAAGGAAATTTTAAAAGTTATCTGCAATGTAAAGTGACCACCCTAGATAAGGATAAGGTAAGGTTTCACAGTAGTTGTTCATAAAATATTCACAATTATATTCATAGCTTTTCAAGCAATTGAATGATAATAACCAAATTTAATAACAATTACAATGATTAAGTTAAATAATTCAATAAAGTCAATTTTCTTAAACATAATTTTAATCGAAGATGGAAATATCGACAAAAGACAGCACATATTTATCAATTTGTTTAGTTTAAAAATATTAGCAAAGAGAGTTACTGCCATCACTTTTTGGATAGGAGCAATTTGTTAGCAATGGTCAAAATTATACTTTGATTTCACAACACACTGATCTTAGGTTCTTTAAACATAAACAAATTCATAAAAATTTTCATAAAAAAAAAAGGATTTTGTTGTGAACTTCGGGGCTAATACCAAACTTCATGAAAATATAATACTTGAGAATGAAAGGGGCCATAAAAATCATTATTGGTGTTGTTGTGTGAAGAAGAAAAGAAACCCTTTATGCACCTCCATTGGTAAGCATAGGAAAGTTTGTTCAGGCAAACCAAGAATAATCCTTAAATCTACAAAATGTTTTTGTATTATATATATAAGCTTTTTAAAAACACTTTTTAATAACTTTTTCTTCTCATTTAAAAATTCTTTATACCTTTTTCCTTGTTTTCTCTATGTGCTAGTTATGAGTTGGATGTACTTGCAGCTTAAGCACAGTAAGTAAAAACTATTATTAATTTTCTTTGATAATCTCTCATTTCTTTTATCCCTTTTGTATTTATATATATATATATATATATATATAGGCAAACAAACTATGGCAGGGTTANTATATATATATATAATCAAACAAACTACGGCAAGGTTATGCAGAAATCCTGACATGACATATTTGAAATACTTTGAAAAGCAAATTTCTTCATTTGAAGCATCATAGCTTGTTTTAACTTCATAATATTTAAATTGGCAGCACTTTTACATTAAAAATTTCCTTACAGCCATTTCTGAGCTTTTCGGTTACAATTTTGAAATATTCAAGGGATTAAGAAACAAAATATCAATTTTATATCATAAGAACATTTGAAATTGTTAAAAAATTTACTAACAAGAAAGTATTTTAATAGTAAATAGATAATAATCCTTTTTTTCTGTTCAGATTTCAATAATAAGAGTTGATAAAACACAATATGAAATAGCTACTAATTACAATTGTCGTGAGAAATATAGATTATGTCTGAGTATGACCAAACAACATTTTATTAAAATACATTTTAAAAAGTGTAAAAATAATTTTCCAAAAACATAAAATTAGAATACTAAAACTCAAAAGATCGTTACAAATCTATTCTTGAAATTAAATTGAAAATTGACAACATTTAAGGTAACGATTACTTGCAGTATTTTCATCTCAGCTGAGCTGTTAAACAATTTTGAACTCTCATGACTGTCAATGTTTATAGATTACGTCATGTCGTCATGTTTGTTCTCTTGACGTCGCTTTTTGGGAACTATATTGTACTGCCAAAAATAATACCCTAAACTTTTATATTTACTTAACTTTGGATTTTAATAAAATATAAAGGGTAAATTTTATGCTTTAAAAATTTCCCCCAACCTAAAACTGCAATAGAATTAACTAATATCGTTTTATAAAAAAAAAAATCGAAGATATATCAATATATGGAAATAGAGGTACTGAAATATATATATCGATATAATCTCGAAGTATATCGATGCATATCTTGTTTATTTTGGTAAGTGTTCGTCGAATTTTGTAGCGCGGAATTTGAGTTGGTGTGTAAATTTAATTTTAAACTTAAATCTGATTGAAATTCATTTTTGAATCATCATTAAAATTCATGTTAGTTTTTCTGCCTTTTCGTAAACTATGTTGTATAATGAACTGAAACGATCCAGAAGTTTAGAAACTCTGAAAAATGTTTTTAATATATATGAATCTTCTTCAAGAAAACTTGTTTGGTCTGAGTGGGGCAAATCACCATTCCTTGACTATCTCAATCTTATCGATTACGAGTATAAAAAATTATCCTCCCATCGTATTCCTTGGTTTCATATTACATTTAGTGAGTCAGAAATTCATCACTACTGCTCACTTGCAATTTACGAACACTACAAGGTTGTTGTGTTAAACGATATCTCCCAGAGTGATCGTGACGATTTACCAATTTTGGTACAAAAAATTCTCCGTGTGTGGAGGTTATCTCATTTGACTTATAACGCTGATGAATCTTCGTACTTGTATTATTACATAGCGTATAAATTGCTTGAAAAAGGATGTGATGATCCTACTTTATTCTTAGAGCTTTGGCAAACATTGTGTGTGCAAAATAAATCTAAAATAGCAGTGCTGTCTGGTGTAATTGGTAAAAATCGCAAGCTTAAAGCTGCAGAACTCTTAAAATGCGTTATGAGAGCTGCTCATGCTCTTCATTTTGATTTCTGGGGAGCTTGGACTGATGGGCATGAATTGACTGACTTTAAATATTGTCCTGTTACTGCAGCTCTTTTGACTGGTTGTCTCGAACAATTGACTATTTTACTTCAGTATGGATTCAAACCAAATTCACAAAGGCTTTGTACCTATGATAACCATTTTAAGACTTGGTAAGTCAATTCATTTTAAAGCAGGGCTGATTTCATATACAATTCTAGAAGCTTGAACGTAGGTTATTTATAAGCAAAATTTTAAAATGCCGAAATTGGGTCCTATATAATATAAAGGTATAATAAACATAAAAGTCTGTAGCTTAGTATCATAACTAAAATAAAATTATATATATTACTGAATCAAAATTTTATCAGCTAAAATATATTTTTGCCTACGTCAAACAGTAAAAGTGTTATTTAAAAAGATTCTGTATTCTAATTTTTACTGTCGTACATTGTATTAAATATTTTACCAATTACTTTTCTTTCTATTTTTAGATTGATTGGTAAGTAATATTTTGATTTATTCTGAATGTTCACTTTCCCATTTTATGTTTAAAAAAAATTTTGTTTATTTTAGTTACATGATTATTCAATGTTCATTTATTCATCTTTTTGTAGGTCATGCAATGTAAAATATATAGGTAAGTGTAAAATAAGATATTGCTAAGACAAATAAGAGTTTATCTGCTAAAATTGAAAAAATATTTAATATTCAGCTATACTCTCAAAAAAATTAGTGATTAGCAAATTTTTGTCTTAACTTTGTGACGGCCCTAGATGTCAATTGCCTTTGTTAAAAAACTTCAAATATAAACACTTTATAATCATTAATCCTTATTATATGTTACTTTGAGACAGGGTCAGCAAGGTTCCAGATATAGAACCCCTTTTCAAAACTTTCAGTTTTTAAAAACTTCAGATGCATATAACAAATGTTCCAACAAAAAAAAAATTATAATATCAAATATTTCGTGTCAATCTTATTTGCTCGATATGAATTTGAATTGAGTTTGTTGAATCAACATAATTTCTCTTAAAAGGAAAAGACAATTAATTTCTGAAAATTAATCTATTTTCATAAAAATCAACCCCTCACAAAATAATTTATCTTTTAATCAGACCCTTCACAAATTTTTTTATCTTCATTATTGTTTTGTTAATCGAATAAACCCATCCCCGTGGGAAAACGAACTAATCTTTCCAAGTTTCCCTATGTTTAAATTCCAAATGTAGTATTCTAAGAAAATATTTCTACTTTTACAAACATTGTGTGCACTTTCTTATTGTTATTAAATGATAATTTTTTTTGTAAATAAATAATTTATCAATTTATATTTATTCGTGAAATTAATTTATAGAATATTATGTAAGTAAAAATTAATTTCTGGCAATTTTTTAAATAAAATATTATAAATTTAAGAATTGTTAGTTTGCTTAATGAGTAATACATTAAAAGTGATACATAACTAAGTTCTATTATTTTAAATATGTCAATTGAAATTATTAAAAATGTGAGTGATTTTGCTTCCATTATTTGTCCAAAATGAACATTTTGCATTGAGAAGTATAGACTAAATACCAAATATTTGCATCAGGCATGAAAGTTTTCAGCTTTTACTATGAATTCAGCTTTTTAAGCTCCATACATTTATTAATTTCATAATGTTTGATTGTGTTTATGTTGAATTCAGCTTTTTTTGGTAACTGGTACTTTCATGTTGCATGTCTAAATTAGTAGCATCAATTGTTGAGCATAATCTTGTATCTATTTACAATTTAAAAACTTCTTGAAAAGATTTTTAGCAATTTTTACAATAACAAGACCCTATTTGCACAAATTCACAAAAGCGGGACCTTGGTTGAAAGAATGTGAATTAACGCTTATATATCACAAATTATGAGTAATTTTTTCACAATTTTACAGAAACAGGACCTTTTACAAAATGTCTGGACAGACCCCTGATTATTATCATCCATAAGCTAAGGTTCACATTCAGACTATTTTATTTGTAATGATAACCAACAATATTGTTGCACTTTGCGTGGTTGAAACTTGAAAGCTTTCTTCTATAACTATGAGAAAATGAACACTTAAAGGTGCATATAGACAATGGTTATTTTAACAGTGGGAGACCCATTGAAGCCTGAATTTTTTATAGGATGCAATGCAAGAACACTTCCTATTAAGAAAGCGGTTATTTGTTTTAGTTAATGAATATATTCTTTTAGCTACTACTTGGGTTTTGAATAAAATAAAAACGCATTTACTTGATGTTTAAACAATCCGTTTCAGATAAGTAGAATTCTCGTAATTTGATGTATATTTCTCGCTAAGTCAATTTGGGTTATGATTCACGAAAATCAATAATTTATATTCTTACAAAATTTTCTCGGAGTTTTGCTAATGTAAAATTTATTTTTGTCACTTACGCAAAATCTCGTTAACAAAACATTATCGCCGTAACTAACACTCTCATTCACTCGCGATAATGCATGCAGATTTGTTAAACAAAAACGGAACTTTGAGGACAGAAAAGAAAAAACAGCCTCGGTTAGAAATAATAAAGAACTGAGGCGAACACAAAAGGAATTAATAAGTAATTCCGAAATGATGATGGTTTTAAGAAAAAAATTATGCTTTTTTTTATGTTATATTTCAGTGAGTAGCAATTTTGTTGCAAATTCCAATGTAAAACAGAAGAATTATTTCATGAATGTTATATACTTGTCTCATTGTTTATTTAGCTACAATTAGATCAAAATAAATTTTAATATGATATTACGATATGGAAATTTCGAAATGAGCATTTCAACGCGCTCGATACCATCGCAAATCCGTGTTTCGATCCTTTTTCTTTTCTTTTAGAGATAACGAATGCGATTGATTTTCTCATATTTTTTAGAATTCCGATGGAGTCGCGCATTTGAGTAATCACCGATTTGCGTCGATACCATCATAAATCCATGCTGTGTTCCAATCGTTTTATCGGCTATTATTGCCATAAATTTTGTTCTTTTTTTTTANTTTTGTTGAATAATTTGACTATGCACCCTGTGCAGGGGTAGAAATTTTTAAAAAAAATTACTGGTCCATAGGACCAGTAACTAAAACATTTTACTAGTCCGCACAAAACTTTACTGGTCCGTCTATGCGTTCCTATTAGCTGCAAATAATAAAAAAAAATTTAAATTTTTGATTGAAAAAATCATGATTTTTTTTTTAAAAAAATCATAAATTTTTGATTTAAGTCGCATTTTATTGATTAATATTAATTTTGTATAAAAAATTTCAAAAAATTTTTTTTGAATAAGCTCTGAAATAGTTTTAAGTAAGATCGTTTAAGTTTCGTAAGATCGAGAATAGATCGGCCGCGAGAATAGATTAACGGAGATCGGCTGCGGCGGACTACTGTTTATTATTTTATGCTGGTCCGACTCCGATTTTAGTGGTCACAGACCACCGTTAATTTCGAGCCCTGACACATTCAATTCGTGCATTTATTAGTCACTTTTGACGTGACGATACCTTTTTTTTTTTTTTTTTTTTTTTTTTTTTTTTTTTTTTTTTTTTTTTTTTTTTTTTNCTGTTTTTTTTGATTGACTTTTTCACAATGACTGCACGTGGTTTTCTTAAATCGCGATATTATTAAGAAACGAGAAATTCGAAACGCATAAATGAGTGATTACTTTTCGACCCGTTTGTTTTGCGCTAAATCCATGCATAGTTCGATCGTTTTTTTTTTCGTTTCTTTTCCAGTTAATGTTGGTTTTTACATGATTTTTAAAATCCCCGATATTATGATACGCGAAATTCAAATCGCGCACCTGATTATTCACTATTTGATGCGATAATTCTATAATTTTTTAAGAAAAATTTTCGACAGTTATTTCTACTGATTGACTGTATTTTTAATATATTTTTTTTTAAATCTTGATATTTTTATACGATATTATTTATTACAAAACATGAATCACAAAACTTACGGTTTATTTACCCCTTTTTATTGCGTCCAATTCATGTGATTTCGTCGTTAATACTTGTGGTTTTATCATCAATCCTTCTTTATTGTACAGCTTAGATTTCACGATTTTTAAACTGCCTATTTATTTATTTATTTTCTTTCTTTCTTTTTTTCGACTTGCAAATTTCAAAAAGGACGAAAATGTAGTTGTTTTCAATACATATATTTTATGTCTTGATGAGAAAAAAGTACTATTTTCTCTTTTTAAATTTTATAATTTTTACATTTGTGCATAAAAATGACAGTCTTTTATTTATCTTTTTTTTTCTGATGTTTTGTTTGTTACTATTGGAAGTTTAGACGAATTGCCATACAAATAAATAAAAAAACGTAAAAGTAAAACCTAACAGATAGATAATTAAAAAGAAACAATAGAAAGAAATTAAAAATTCTTGTAAATAGACTGAAAAGGTGAAAATAGTTCACGTCACTTTTCGTAATAAACGTCTATCACTGTCTCAAAAGTAATGCACCCTTGTTTTGTATTCGATCCAAACAGATTTTTAAATTAGATTGAAAAACGCTTTATGTGTTTATATCATCTAACCCATTTACACCTTGTTTTAGGCGGGATTATGTCTACGAATGGCTGAGAGTACCTCTTGCTGAAGAATCATCCAGACGAAGAAAAACAGTTACTGAAGTGTTATTATTTCTAGTAAATGTGGCGAGATGCCGATCACGGACAAAATTTACCTCCATGTCAAAATGCATTGTACTCCTCTGGAGTGTTCTACCCACTCCTATTGTTACTTTACAAGAGTTGAAAACTGAAATTAACCAACACCTTCGACAACCTCCCACTAGTAGTTTCTATCCCTCGACTGAAAAAAACTTTATGGAACTTTGTGATTTTTATGCCCTTTTGTTTTTCAAAGAGAACGTCACAACTTTACAACCTCGATCGTTGAAGCATCTCACCAAGTGTGCCATTAAGAGTCACCTACAAAAATCTTGGAATCTGCCCTTCGGTATAACATCGCTAAATCTTCCTAAAAGCTTAACATCATACTTACAAGTTGAAATGATTGATCTATAATATACATTCAATTTTACTTAGAAGAATTTTATCATTTGCCGCACAATTTTGATCGAAATTAATCATTCCTTAGAGTTTATTTTTTGATAATTTTATTTATTTGCTTTTTATTATTATCTTGATCATCATTTTCTTTTCTGACCATTAGAAGTTGCTCATATTTTTTAAACAGAGACAGAATGTCTGAGACGTCACCTTGGTCAAGTACCTCAAAAGAGCTTATAAAAGGTGTTCTGTACAAATTTTAATAAAGTTATTTTATGTATACTGTCTTGATTTATTTAGATGGAGGATTTACTATTTTCGGTTATTGTAACATGTCAGCCACTTTCCCCTCTTTTCATCATCATCATTAAAATTTATCGAGGCACCTAAGGCCGTTAGCGGCCCTTTTCCCACCCGTCTTGAAATGCCCTTCTTTCTGATCTAAATATATTTATTGATTGGAATAGATTTTACCCATTATAGAATCAACTTTTTGTAGTTCGTTCACCAGGAGTTGGCACTTGCCTCCGCCTTCATCACGTGGTATCCGGCTATACTATTTTTGGGAACAATCCTGAATAAGGTTGCTGTTTGGCGATTGTATGACTAAAATATTTATTTCGCAATCTTAATGTGCATCTTTTTAACATTGTATGTAATTGGTTTATTAAATAGGTCGCTCGAGCAAAAGGGAAAATGTCTTACTTTTAATTAATGCAAACTTGAGCCAAAAATAAAGGAGAGGATGTGAATTTAAAAGTGTGAGAAAGCGTTTCGGTTTAGAAATAACATAAAAAGTTTAATTGAAGCTTTTTATGTTACACACAAGCGCGTATATATAGGGGAGCATATTAGTGTACTATTAAACCAAAAGAAACTTTTTGAAAAGTCTTTAACGAGTACACATCAATCATTCTCATGTGTTTAAATTCGTTGTTATTGAGAAATGCTTTCATTCCAACATTTGCACACGTACGTGGTTTTTAATATAAGTGAATCCACGATGATAGCTAAAAGCAGATTTTTTTTTTCAATTTCATCAGCTTTCAAAAGCAGCATTAAACTGTTGTTAAATTTTCAATATGTATGTCTAATGGTTATTAAAATTATTTTAAATCCAGAATGAAACATGAAAACATTAATTTTATCATTGCTTTAAATTTTAAGAGGAAAAAATTCTTTTGGGAAAATCATGAGAGTACTTGGGTTGGAGGAACTATTTGCTTCTTATCTTATCTAATGAAATAGATAAAATGTTACTTGGTTTTACACAAACACATGATATGAAGAAATTCTTTTGTTCCTCTTCTATGTGCTGGTTAAATTACGTATATAATCAACATTTACCTAATTCATTTAAATAAATAATTTATAAACAAAATATGCGCATTTCGATAGAAATTAGAGTAGTTTCATAGTGAGAAAAAAAAAATAATAAATGAACACTGTAAAGAAATATTTGTTTATAACTTTAATCAAGCAAGAAATAGGAACTAATTGAAATTTTAAAAAAAGTAATTTGCAGTTATTTAGATCTAAAAGAGACAGTTCATCATTAAAATTTATTTAATTTTCTAAATCAATTTTTTTTTTTTAAATTGTGATCGCGGAAAGGCGATCACAGGTTACCCATTGGTATATCGGGATATTTACCTGAATTAGAATTGAAAATGATCCAGTTTGAACTGTAGGTCAGAATTTCTGATTCTTAATTAAAACAAAAAAATATCGTTCAAATGAGGAAATTCTCTTTTATTCACAACTCAAGAAGTATTTATGGGATCTCTCTGGTCCCATATCTCAAAAATAAACCCACCAACTAATTCATTACAAAATTAAAAATGAATTCTAAAAAAACTACAAACAGCAACGGTCGCCATAGCAACGCATGCAATGACGACACATTTGCATTGTTTACTATTAATCTTGAACACAGTTGAAAAGTGTGATGAAGTCCAAATAAGGTGTACACGTCATCAAATCCAAAACAACACCCATTCTGCCAAGGAATAATAAATAAAAAAAAGTTCTAAAAATTTTTTTTTTAATTAGTGAACTGAAGCAGAATATATTACGAATTATAATTAAAAGGAAACAAATAATTTATTAAATAAATCCACTTTACCGGGGGAAATGTAGTGATATAAAAATTAAAAGTAAGGGAAGAAAAAAGTTTTAATTTTCTTGTTTTTTTTTCTATTTCACTGTGGTATAAGCATTTACAGTACAGAACTTTACAAGGTATCTTAAAATGAAAAAGAAATTCTAGTGTAATACTATATGCAGGATGAGGAAAAGAACTCCCTCTCATCCCTTCTTCTGCCGCCATGATTCTAGCGTCATACATAACTTCCCCGCACCACCGCCTCTCCTTTTTTTTTTTAACCCAGAGACTCACTCTTCGTTTTGTTGCTGAACAATCAACTGCAATAGCCCAGACGGGACTTATGGTTGTGATAACAGGGCACAGGCCCATATCTTTTGTACTGCATAGCCCAGATGGGGCTTATGTGTTAATAACAGGGGCTGACGGCCCATTTTCTTGTTCAAATCATCGGGGCAGACGGCCCACACTTTTCCACTTAATATTTCTAAAAATTTCAAATATCATCACATGTGTAAATAATTCATTTTGTTATTAAATGTTTCTATCATCGAAAAAAACTGTCGTTCCTCTCCAAAACACCACATATATTTATTAAACAATAAAGGTTAATTAAATATTTACCTTTAAAATTGAATGGGACAGTTGTGAGTGTCTTTAACTTTAAAACATATTATGTTTGAGTAAAAAAACATAAATTATAATAAGTTATATCGACATTGCTGAAATTTAGTTCCGTCCTTTGACTGTTCGCACTGCAGTATAAAGTAAGATCAATATGGTGGGGAGATTCTTTGGTTTAGCCTCTGTTCTTGAAATGGGAGAATTTAGAAATACAAAAGAAATAGTGATGATTTACATTTCAAATACATGCATATTTTTAAAAGAAAAATCAATATTGATTTATAGTTTTTTTTAAACGTGCACATTTTTTTTTCTTCATAAAATTATCCACAGATACTTTTTAAGCTCTTCGAGAGATAGGGATCCAAACACATCACCGTTATCGAAACATTTTCTAAATGTGCCTCGAAATGTTTGATAAATGTAAATTTTTTTAACAAAAGAAATTTACAATAAGACACTGTGTAAATTATAATAACTTTTATGAAAGCTTTTTTATAAAAGCAAACAAATTCGTCTATTAGACAATGATTTGTCTGGAAGTAGTTTGCTTTGTTATAATTTATTGCTTATCTGGTAATCTATACAAGATTAGCTATTAAGGTAAGGTAACTTTTCATAAGACTTTATACGGGATTTTAATATTTCTGCACATACCAGTCTGGCATAGCTGCAGCATTCCAGCTTTTGTATCGATCACATGACCTGTAAAATAGAGATTTAAAAAAAAACATTTATTGCTTCGTTTAATATAATTAAAATAATTTTTGCAATCAAAGTTTTCTATTTCTCCCATTAAGAGACATCTTTAAATAAATCAGAAACTATAAAAGAGCTATTATTTTTTCAAGAATATGCGAAGGACTAAATCAGTTAACGCATTCAGTGACCCCGAAAGGTTTTGTTTTTTATTAATAATGATACAGCTGTTTGTCAAAAAATATTTTGGGTATTAATTTTTCCGAAGAAACCCATTAAAATAAAGAATGTCTTTTTATTTTTCAAATTCCGGTAAATTAAAGGTGATTATTTGGAATTGAAAGTTCTTTCTTTTCTCTTACTAATGTATTTCAAGATGTTGTTATGGACCTGAAACATTCAGTAAATTGAGTAAGTTAAGAAATTAGTCTTCTCAATAATATTTTAGGCTTGTTTTTTTTAAACCGATCTTCAGATGCTGTGATAATTTGGTTTTTAAATCTGAGATAATCTGCAATAATCGTGTTGGAGGATTTCTGCTGATATTAATTTTCTAACTTAATTACTTTCTTAATATTAATTATAATTACTTTTTTAATATTAATTATTACTACTTTTATAATTAGTTTAAGATTAATTATATATTGCTTGATTTCGTACTTTTAATTAGTTTTTTAATGTTACATACCTAATATGCAAAACATCCCTACTATTAGTTTTCCGCGTGGACGTCACATAAAGATCTCGGATTATTTTATTTTATAACAGTTGTTGAACAGCCGACCCAATACTGAGTTTACGACTACCAATGTTCAACACCGTAGACTTGTCATTTTGAACCCAATCCAGAAGACGAGGGAACTCCATGATCAAGTATTGGGACAAATGTCCCTTCGTGGAGGACTCTTTTGATGGATCCGTCTACTACTGAGCTATTTTAGGAGGAGAACTTCCTTCCTCGGATTATTTTTTATAACCGTGCTTGAACAGCCGACCCAATTTTTTGGGTTTACGATTTAACTCCGTAGCCTTGTCATTTTGAACCCAATCCAGAAGACAAGGAAACTCCTGGATCAGAACCCCCAGAGGTATGATTTGTTATGGGAACATGGAGGATTTCGTGACTCGACAGATTTAACGAGCATCAGTCACCCTTTGCTACACGGGGAGTCTTCGGCCGGCAAGGATCGAACCCACGAACTCCTGGACACGGGTCCAGTGCCCTACCAACCAGGCTATCCCGGCCCATCCAGAGGTATTGATTTGTTATGAGAATTACTACCATTATTGTAAAATTTTTAAAAATGGTAGTAAATTTTTGTGGATTTTCTCCTCGCTTTTTTTAAATATGTCTCTTTATCCTTTAAAATGATCGCCTTTCGACAACAGTTAAGACAATTGCATTTTATCTGAAAAGGATACAGGGTGGTGGTCGAAACCGCATTAAAATATTGAGGTGTTCAAATTATTTCACTTTCATTATTATTCATTAAAACTTTCGAAGGAACACATTCGAACCTTACAGAAAAGTTGGTTCATCGTTGAAACAATATATAGTGCAAATTTTTTAAAACCATGACATGATTCAGTTTTAGTTATGTAGACACTGGGCGTTGAAAATAAAAAAGTGCAATTTTTTTCGAATGTTTTCAAATTCTAACAGAATATTGGCAGCATTAATAGAAACCTGTGTATAATGTTTATTGACTTTAAAGTTATTAGCTAAAAGGGCGGTTTTCAATTGTTGATAATTGAAAAGTTCCTAGTGAACGAATTTTATTTATTTTATTAAAATTCTTACCTAAAAACGTTGTTTATAGGTATTTAAATAAATTTAAATTGTTTCGGTAACCCTATAAAAATATAACGTACCTAAGCATTAAATTTTTACTCTTTCACTAAAAATTTCTTCGATAAAAATGCTTCAATTATGTATTTACCATTAAAATATTAAATTAATCAAATGCATTTAAAATTGAACAAGGCGCATAGAAGAGTACATGAAAAAAAATTTATGGCAATAAAACAAAAATTGGTGCGCGACGAACTTTTTGAAGTTGTGAGAACATTGGAAGATTCCATTACGAGAAAAGCAACTTTATCTACGAGAACTAAATATTGATGTATGGACCTTTCATAATCTTATAACTCGATAAGGAAAACTCCGACACGGTTTGTTGCACTTTACTTATTTATAACTTGTGATTTTTTTTAATATCTTAAAAACCAAATAATGGATTTTTTTAAAGATTTTTCTTTTGCTGAATGTCCTCCTTAAACCGTAGTATCTCGTCATCGAAATCATCAAAGATAGATAGGGACGATAATATAATATCAAATTAAGGTTGCAGCGAATTTGCTTTATAAGATGATATTGTTGACCCTATTAACTATTAGTCAGGCTGTGTATGCAAAAACGCTTTTCTTCTTTAACTTTACTCTGGTAATCATTTTCTTTCGTAAGTCGAAAATTTCATTTAACAAATCAAATAGTTATCTAATTTTTTTTTCTTTTTGTTGGATTGTTTTTAGAAAAAATGAACTAGAATTGCAGTTAATATAAGAAAAATGCAAATGAAATGTTTATTTTATTTCCTAACAGAAAACGATTTAATTCATAATTTGAAGAGTTTTTTGACTTTTTAAAGTCATTTAACACGCAAACAAAAGAGAATATCAAAAATTTAATTCGAAGGAAAATAAACGAGACTACCGCAAAAATTTCATATTAAATTCAATGCTTTCTCGCCAATCCCTCTTGCGATTATTTTAATAAGAAACATTTTTATGAATAAAAACTACTCTCTTTCTGTTAAAGTACCCAACACAGATTTGGTTCGGCAGATTTAAACTTAATCATTTTGTTCGGTTGTACAATTTTGATTTTTAATTTCTTACTTAAATTTCGGTTACAATAAAACTCATCAAATGTTTTTCACCCTCAGAGCAAAAGTGTGATTTCATTTTAAGCATTTTTTGCAATTTTAAATAAATATTTTAATTTCGGCTACTTCACAAAAAATTTATTATTAGAATAGTTATAAGAAAAATTAATTCATTTACTTTATGTTGAATGTTAAACAGCAATTCAATAAGTTTATCATTAACTGTAGCGTAAATTGATACTGTCATAGAATTATTTTACAATAAAAAAACGCCAGTTCTGGTTTTGAACCTTTAATTTTGAATAAGATAGCAACGTTTATTACTCTCTCTTTTAATAAAAATAAAACAAAAATAGCTGAAACGGCTAATTATGTTAAAAATAAATAGCGTAACAGTCAAAAACTTTTTGAACACAATTTCAATGAATGCATATAAAATATCTCTGTCATTAAAAATGAATACAATAAAAAATATCGTAAAATAAAATAACTTTCCTGACTCAAATTTTCCAAAACTCACTTTTTTAAAATTAAAGGGTGAAATAGCCTCTAAGAATATTACCTGAAGAGGATGCCTGCGACAAATTCTTTGTAAAGAGTATAGTGCAGGGCTCGAAAAACCGCCCGTTCTCGGCAATCAAAAATTCCCCGCGGACAACGAATTTCTCGAATCCGACGTCCGCGCGGACGGCCATTTTCCCGTTAATCTTCGTGATACATTTTCTGGATACATTGTTTGGGAGTACTGCAGCGGTTGAAAGGAGCTTTTCAGCAGTGAACTTACAAAAAAACACATTACGTACTGGTCTTAAGCAAGAAGCGTTAAACGCAATTATAAACATCTACCTAAATGGAAAACCCCTTTCAGATTTCTGTGCAGAAACCTCTGTAAATCATTGGCTTGATTGCTGAACTGGCAAACGTCATATTTGATTGATTTAAAAAACGCAATACCCTCGGATAAATTGACATTTCAGATAACTTGACTTTTGTCATTTAAATTACTTCATAAAAGAAAGAAATTATTTCATAAAAGAAATACGAAGTTACTATTAGTAACCTAGTATTTCTTTTATTACTGTATAATGTAATCCTAGTAACTACTAATTCATCGTGCAATTTATATAAACTAGTGGGCTGCGCCCCCTGCTCGCTAACGCTCGCCATCCCCCGAAAATTGCTACGCAATCTTATATGGTTTACTTCGCAAACCAAGCTCGCTTCGCTCAAGCTTGGTACATTGCCAATGCACAAAATTCTAAGAATTCAAAACAATCATTCAAATCCATATAACTTTTTTTTTTTTTTAAATTACATCTTTTTAGTAAATACCAAGTCATTAAAATAAATTTGAATTCAAATAAATGACCTGTAATTCGTTAAACCTATTAGAAATGTGCTATAGTATAAAATCTTAGAGCGTAACAGCACGACTGAGACCCATTTTTCAATGAATAACTAATAAAAATGATAAAACAAATAAATTCGTGATATAAATCAAAAATCGTCAAATAAATTCGTAACATATAAATTCGTGGAAAGAAAAGCGCTTCCGACAAAATAATAATATAGAGATCTAGCGACAAAGACTACTCACTTCTGCCTAGCTTAATAGTATGAGATTGCCGCAGCTGATGCTCTCTCAGGTTATTTCAGTTTCCGTTTTCAAAAGCGCTATATGTTGAGCCACCTCAGCGAGATTTAGCATGTGACATTTTTAGCGGCAATCATTGGTTGATTTTCTAGCGTTGCCATTCGGAGAGTTGTAATGAGACTTTTTTTGCCGCCGTGTAAGAGAAATATATATATATAGATGTTTGTAATAAATAAGAGAAAATTATATTTTTATTTATGAAGAAGCTACGGGTTAGTTTCAAAGGAGGACGGGTACATTGTTGGACAAGCCGTCCTCGGGGACGGGTAAAATTTCTGAGTATTTTCGAGCCCTGGTATAGTGAGCGGGAGGAGGGAATGTTAATAAAAATTGGAACGAAAAATTTAAATCTATGTAATATAAATTTATTTTTACGTAGAAATTAAATGGGAATAATTCTGTATCGTAAAATGGATAATTTTCATCAAAATATTCTCAATTCTTTTTATTATGTATTAAAAATATTTAATTTTTAAGAACTTAATACTTCATTGCTACAATTATTCACATTTAATTCTTCGTGAAAGATTTTCCTCCATTTTCTTGTTAAGAACTATCTTAGTAATAGTGTCAACTATCTTAGTAATCAAAGCAATAGCAATGAATTTATTTCAAGAGTCCTTCATAGTCAATAGAATGTCCCCTTACGAAAATTTAAGGTTGTTTTGAGGTATCGGAGGTATATTTGAGATTGCTGAGAAAAGAACCATTAAAATTTACCTCATAAAGGTTGTACGGTGTACCAGGTTGTTTTACATACACTTCAGCTCATTTAGAGGTTGTTTAAAATTCACTTCAAATCAACCAGGCTGATGAGGTGATTTTCAAGGTATACAGTTTTTCTGACTCATGTAACAAAAAAGGTATTTATGAGACATGAGATTTCACCTTATTTAAATTAAGGAGAGTCAGGTATTTATTGAGGTGTATAAAGTCACACACACATTTTATTTATATCTAAGCTTAAAGTTGTTTAAAGTTGACTACATATCAACTAGATTGAGGAAGTGATTTTTAAGGTATACAGGTTTTTTTTTCTGATACTTATAGCAAATCAGGTATTTTTGAGGTATTAAAAAGTTACCTTATTTCAACTAAAGAGAGTCTAGTATTTATTGAGGTGTATGAAGTTACATTTTATTTATACACAAGCTTATTAGGTGGTTGTTTAAAATACACTTCATAATAACTTGCTCACTTCCCAGAGTTCCGTGCGAGCCGGCGAATGGCGTGTGTGTTGACAATCGAAAGTTTATGCGAAATTTGTTAAGTGTGTTTGACATTTATTAATTTAGTTTAATCACTTTTAATCAAATATGCTTCAATTTTCAAACTTAAATTTTATTATTTTTGCTTTAAAGACGCGTCCTGATCTTGAATAATTCTTAGAGGCTATTGATATTCTTAGAGGCTATTGTTGTAGGTTTAGCAATAAAAGAGAAAAATCTGAATATTCCTTGTCGCTGTTTAGGGTAACGCTACTGGTGAATCGTTAAAGCAGGTTACGAACAGTATATTTTATTGTTTTCTATTTATTCAAATATAACATTTTTTTATTTTTTTGCTTAAATGTATGTGTTTTAACGTAGCAGTATGTAAGTTGATCAATTGAATAAAACCTTCATAATTTCTCTTATGTTCATAATATATATATTTACAGAGCTTATCCTTAAGTAGTTCCCTGATATTGCTGAGATGACCTAGACTGTAAATAGCACATGTGCAGCAACGAGGAAGAAGTGGCTAGCTAGCTACTTCTCAGCCTTCCCCTGGGAAAGAGTTCTGAATTTATACCAAAAAGAAAAAGTAATCTCACATAATAAACTTCTGAATTAATGTAATTGTTGATAACAATACTTTTCCTGATATTTGATAACTGAAAACTAGTAACAATACTAGTTCACTTTTTATATTTGATTACAGAACTGTTATTTTTCACAACATGTTATTTTTTCGCAATTTACCTATGTTAATTATTTGCTAAGCAGATTGTCATTACTTATTGGAACATTAAGCAAAATTATTTAATACCCGATTTCAAGTTTCTATGACAATTGGTTTCAGGGTTATGAGAATTTTTATGCAGCTGCTTATGATTTACTACTTAAAAAATGAGCGAATATCGGAAATCTTAATTTTTTTAGAAATAAGTCAGTATTGTTTCTTACGTAATTTTAATGATGAATTTAATAAAATTCGGAAATCTTAATTTTTTTAGAAATAAGCCAGTATTGTTTCTTATGTAATTTTAATGATGAATTTAATAAAATTCGGAAATCCTAATTTTTTTAGAAATAAGTCAGTATTGTTTCTTATGTAATTTTAATGATGAATTTAATAAAATTCGGAAATCTTAATTTTTTTTAGAAATAAGTCAGTATTGTTTCTAATGTAATTTTAATGATGAATTGAATGAAATTCGGAAATCTTAATTTTTTTAGAAATAAGTCAGTATTGTTTCTAATGTAATTTTAATGGTGAATTGAATGAAATTCGGAAATCTTAATTTTTTTAGAAATAAGTCAGTATTGTTTCCTACGTAATTTTAGTGATGAAGTGAATAAAAGTCAATTACAAATAAAAGCACTTATTGTTTAAGAGTTAAATGCTTTTTTTTTAATTTCATCATATGAGAAAGGTTTTTATATTTAAACAAATGATTGTAACAACTAACAATTAGTTTTATTATGCTCGGTATTATAAGTTACATAGGAAATATTTTACTCAGCCTCTTTTAAAAGCATTATTTCAAATCGTTCTCTCTTAAACATTTTCCTCTCATAAAATTGCTCACAACTTTAAAACAAATGCTCCTATCAGCTTGTGGTTAGTTTAATTCGATTGAGTGTAAAAAATGCATACAAATGGTACATAACTTTAAAATTTTATGTTATTAAACGTTTGTTGATTCCTGATTACATTGATTAAAATATTAAAATTACTATTTTTTAAGAAATTCTGCTGTAATTGACAATAACGAAAGTCCTTTTCAAACTTAAACTTAAAAATTTATTAAAAAACTATTAGTTTCATAAAGTCGGACAAAAAGTTTTAAAATATAGACTAGTCTAATTGAGTTTAAAGATTTGTAAGAAAAAAAAAAGAAAATCTAATCATCAAACTTACAAGTGCCATAATGAACGATGTAGGTTCAATTATGGGAAAATAAAAAGTGCTAAAATTTCCAAATAGGATTGGAATTATATCTTTGAAAGTAAAGGTTGTTAATGATGGTTCATTGTAGACCTCGCCCAAACTTCAGCTGTCAAGATAAGGATAATTGCTTTCAGGTGCGCTAAAATGCCCCCCTAGAACGGACTTGGCTTAATACTCACTCTGCATGATATAGCTATTTACTCTTGGCGCCTTTCTTATAACAAGGTTACTATTTTTCCTGGTATGAAGAAGGATTTTTCCTCTCCGCAATAGTGAGATGGAAGTCTTAGTCATGAGAGGGAAAAGTCTTAGCTATCAGAGGGAAAATTTTCTAAGAATGAAAGGAGCGAAAGAGCTGTACCTTCACTTACCGCCATTTCATCTTGTCTAGTGAATTGAAATAGATTTATGTAGTGTTTCTGCAATTTTAAATAAACTATAAAATTAAATAAAATTTCAATTATCAGAACATTTTTTTCTAAACATTGGAAGTCGTTATTAACAATAGCATTAAATAAATATTTGAAATCTTTAAGAATTTTTTTAATTGTAGTTCAAATCTAATTTTTCATTGAGTGCAATTATTACGTCAATTAAATTTAATGAAATTGATCATAATGTTATTATTATGATTAATAATTTTAAACCATAAAATTTATCGTCTGTATGAATGAGGTTTGAAAATGCAACACATATAAGAATTTAACATAATATAGTAACTGCACCGTAAAAACATAATTGGGTATACTATAGCCTACGTCACAGGTTGTGTTATTCCTACTAAATTTAACCCATGAACGGCATTTTCTGCGAGCCTAACTTCAAGCCCCAAATAAACAAACGAAGTGTTTGATCGTTTAAATAGCTGCTCGCCAGATTTTATTGNAAATTTTTTTTGTTTTGTTAATTTTTAATACTTTTTATTCCTGTACTGATTCACTCTTACTCTTTCACTTATTTTGCACTACTATATTTTAAATCGTTAATTTTTTAACTGGAATTTTTATATTTTTCTCATTATTTTAGAATAATTTAAGTCAAAATAAGTGAAAATATTATATTTAGCATTTTAATAATTTTTGATTACGAAATACAACATGAAACACCATTGTTTTTCCTGCGTTAAAATTTTCTAAACATGACACTTCCAAACAATCTTCAAATGTGCACTTATTTAGATTTAAATTAAGAAAAACAATTATTCATTATTGAAATTACAAAATTAATTATTGATATACTTTTTAGTAAGAATTATTGATACAATTTTATAAAAAAAAAAAACTTTCGAATAACGCTTTTAAAAAAAATACGCAAGTTATTTCCTGATAATCTGAACGAATTTTTAGTAACTATTCGAGTGTTTTTTATAATTAAAAATTACCTAAATATATTTTTGCTTATAACTAGAGCATCAGAATTTTTTTTTTTAAAACGGACACCAGTCTCCAATCTACGTCAAAAGATTATTAATATGCTACCTCTGTAAGTAAGAAACCATAAGAAACTCTACCACAGTAAGAAAATTTTAATCATAAAGCATCTTTTATGGTAATATCATGTTACTACTCATAAAGCACCTTTTATGAAAGGCAGCATCTTCACTTGAATTCCATAAATAACTATCATTGTGGTATACTGATTCTTTTTTTTACTATCATTTCGAGGTTTCAAAAAAAAATGAAAAAGCAAATGCTACAGTTTGATTATTCCCAGCATTTTCAATCGGATAATGCAATGCAGTATGCCCTTTAAATTTAAGTATAAAAAATATACGAAGAAGTGATATGTATAGATAATCTTCAAAAAGTTAGCATCGGTATCCCCCCCCCCCTCGTCATTTGAACGGTACCGATGACGAAAACACTCGGAAATGTCGTGTAATGTTTTAACTTAAATCCCTAAAAATTTCTTGTGCATCCGAAAAATTCCGTAAGTTTCACTCTCCCACTAAAGGAAGAATTAATCCACTATGTCTCTCAAAACCGAGGTAAATCAGTTTTCCATTTGAGACACTTTATCGTAGTTGGCATCATAAAGATTTGGCGAGCAATGATTTACGGAAACAGGTGCGGTTTTTCAATAGAGTTCCTCCGCCCACTCCATCAATCATTCAGGTAGGGGAGAAACTTTTAGGCGAGACCTATAAGACAGCGTTAGGGTTAGTACTTTCTTCAGTGCATTTTATTTTGTGACTGTCATACTTTTAAACGCTTTTAGCTACGAGGATTGAATAGAAATGACAGAAGTGGAATGCCATTTATCTGAAAAAGAAAATTAATTCTATCCAGCTAATTTAAATAATGAAAAAAACAATTTCTAATATTTAATATTTTAAAACCTGTCGCTATTATTGTAAATATCACTTTCGTACTAATTCCTTTTTTTTTTCTTTTAGGTTCCAATACTTCCAAGTTTCAACAGGTAGACGGAATAAATATTTAAAATAATTATGTAAAGAAAAGAAAATTTCAGTTTTAAGTAAAAGTATTTTGAATTTCAGCTGACTAATTATTTAAATTTGCAGTTTTCTAGCTTTAAAAATTCAAGCACCTTAGACATTTATCTTATAAAAAAGTGAGTTCCCACAAATAATTTTTTTTTAACTGTAGAATTCGGATGAGTGTCATTTCAAGATGAATTAATTGAATCTATTAAAATTACAGGAGAATTATGTATTTGAAACTTTCTTTTATAGTTTAAGGAAAGAAGCAATTACTGCCAAGGTGTAATCTTAAAGGTTGATAAATGAAGATCTTTACTAATGAAAAAATTTAAAGATATGCATTATTCTTTATATAATATATAATCTCTATACATAATAATGAGGTTAAAAATTAATAAACTAGGTGGTCTGTTTAACATTTCAAGTTTGAGATTTATTACCTTCGTAAATAATGAAAGAAACAGCTTTAGGTTGAGCTATACGAGGGTCTGGCCTAATAATGAAAAAGCAAATATGTAGGATCGAAAATGGTTTTATTGTTTTTCAAAATATTCTCCATGATGATCAATACACTTTCGCATGCGTTTGAACCAATTTTCAAAGCACTTTTTCCAGTCCGATTGAGGTAACTCCAGAACATGCGTTTTGAATGCATCAACCGCTTCTTCGGGGGTCGAAAATCGTTGTCCACGTAATTTATTTTTGATGTGTGGGAATAAGAAGAAGTCATTGGGTGCCAAATCAGGGCTGTACGGCGGATGACCCATCAGTTCGATCTTTCGCTCCGTCAGAAATGCCTTTGTTTGAGTCGATGTGTGAGAGCTCGCATTGTCATGATGAAGAATGATTCGCCTGTTCTTCTGCTTTTTTCGAATTTCTCCGATGACTTCTGGCAAACAAATGGTCGTGTACCATTCAGAATTGACCGTCCTGCGTTGCTCTAACGCCACTGTTGCCACATGACCGTTAATGCCGAAGAAACAGGCAATCATTTGTTTCGATGTGCTTCTTCCTCGAACAACTTTTGTTGGTTTTGCCTCGTCTTGGAAGACCCATACAGTTGATTGCTGTTTTGTTTCCGGCTCATATGCATAGATCCATGATTCGTCACCTGTGTAGATGTTATACACAGCCTTTGATGTACCTTGAACGTATTTTTCCAACATTTCCTTGCACCAATCGACACGAGCCTTTTTTTGAGCGTTTGTCAGATTATGCGGGATCCAACGCGAACAAATTTTTTTTACGCTCAAATGTTCATGCAATATTTTATTGATGCTAGTCATACTAATGTCCAAAGACGCCTCTATCTCACGGTATGTCACATGACGATCTTGCTTTATCAGTTCACGCACAGCATCGATCTTTTCTGGCACAACAACGGATTTTGGACGACCTGCACGGGATTCGTCCTGGATCGAACATCGACCACGATTAAATTCGTTATACCAATTTTTTACAGTGCTGTAGGATGGCGCTTTATCGCTGAATAAAGAATTAAGTTCATCGAAGCACTCTTGTCTTGACAATCCACGTCGAAAGTTATGAAAAATAATGGCACGAAAATGTTCACGATTCAATTCCATTTTTTGAAAGAGAAGAACTTTTCAATTTATTGTCAACAACACAAATGAAGCTATAATGGTAAATCGTTTGCTGAATTTAAGCCTGAAGTGTAAAATGTCGCATCTTAGGTTGATAAATTTATACTTCTAAAAATAACAAAAATTTATACTTGAGGTTATGAAATAAGGTAGAACATGGAACACCTCACTTTAATAAAAAATAACCTTTCCCAAGTGTCAAAAAATACACTTGAGGTTGATTTATAATAACTGGAAGCGTAAAATGGCACACCTTAGGTAGATCAATAAATACCTCTACAAGCATAAAAATATATACTTAAGGTAGAAATATAACTATCTGGGGTAGAACGTAATACATCTCACGTTAGTAAGAAATTACTTTTCCAACTGTTAAAATTTACACCTGAGATAGATTTATAATAACCTGAAGTGTTAGATGAAGCACCTTAGGTTGTTGAATAAATACTTCCACAAGTGTAAAAAGATATATTTCAGGTTTTGATAAGTAATAACCTAAGGTTATAAATACCTCTGGAATAGTTGAATATACCTCTGGAGGTATATTGAAGTTATAATTAAGGTTTATTTTAAGGTATTTATTTGCACCCTTTTCAACCTAACGACGTATTTAAATAACAATCTCCTTTATACCTTTAAAAATACCTCATTTATACCTCAAAAATACCTCGATTTTTCCATAATTGCCCCCTCTCTGCAAATGACACATTAAATTTAATCTTAAACTGGCTATCACATATTTTTTATGCATGCATCGAAATATTTCAATATAATATCCCCAAATAAATTCTTTTGGGTCAATACAAGATTTCTTTGTACCTTTCCTACGGAAAATGTTGAAAAACAGAAAGATTTAAAGGAGTAAAACTTTTAAAAATGACATACGTGCCCCGTAGTATATGACAGCTATCGCATGAACCAGACGTCACCTAAAATTAGCAAATCTAATGTCAGTAAAACTAAATCAAAACCACCGGAGAATGTTGTTAGAATGAATTAATCTTTCAGAAAGGCAATGTTTTAAAAATTATCAAAAAAGAAAACGAAATTCGCGTATTTAAATGAATAGAGAAATTTTTATGTTAAACAGATTTTGGTACGAAAAACTATTATTAAAATGATTATTATTGCGAAAGTTTTTTTATTTGCCAACTCGTTTTCCAAACAATTTAAAATTAAATTATTTAAAGTTCTCGAAATGTGCTCATTCGCCACTGACTTTAAACGGTAATTCTATACAGTACGTTAAAATGAAAATTTGCTTTTGTTTAAGTAAGAATAATTAAATCTCCCAAGAATACTTTTACCCAAACTAACTTTTTGAATAATTTCTATAATGCAGGGATGCCACTTAAAGTGTAAGAAGTGGTTTAATTCATTTTTTATTTGTACCCACCACCATAGTATACAATGAAAATTATTCATATTTAAAGCTAATTTACTTCAAAAGTGAACTGGAAGAAATATGCTAATATCTTTTAATAGATTTTTATGAATCAACACTTTTTACATTTTTAGTCGCCTGTGGCATCCCTTATAAAGTTGTACACTTAATGTTTCTAAAAATATTATTTTACGTAATAATTATGACACATGTATCCAACTCATCGTGATATCGAGAATCTAAAAAACGAAATATTTAGAATAACATTCTTTGAAGAATCTAGCGTTATGTGTTTTACCGAATTATTAGTGTTACTAACCTTTCATAAGTATTGCAAATTATAATAACTGTTATACGTGATTGTCAAGTTGTTCTTTTTCAGCTCTCTCTACTCCAGTTGCGAATCACATAGAAAGAAGGAAAAAAAACGGCCACAGTATGGTGGAGGAAAAAAAACCTTTCTAACCTGATTTTATTATATTATAAAAGTTTCTTTAACCTTACAGTGTTTAAGATCATAAAAATGTTTGAGTTGTGAATTGGATGATTTTCAACTTGGTGGAAAAATTTCGCCAGATTGAAAATTGAACTTCACACTATTTCTTAAACGTATTTGAAGCCTTACATTAATGACCCTTTTTGTCCCCTTCCTCACTTTTGTCACACACCCCGCTACCTTTTTTTTTGTCACATGTCAGGCTTAATTAACATACAATCATATAAACACACAATTTAGAAACATAACACGTATGTTATGGATGGGCATAACAATGATAGCGATTAGACATGCTGTTTTTAAATATTTTAACTAAAATGTCACACTTCCTGCTCCTCCTCACACTTTCACGACACCCTTCCGAGAGTCGTGACATGATTAATGAACGGCCCCTTCTGTCACTTTTTTAAAAAAATCTTTTTCTTTTTAAAATTATGAAAATGAATTTTTCTCTCTTTATTTATTTCATTTCTAAAATTGTTATAAATAAAAACTCGCTGATTATAAATACATTTTTTGGAAAAAATTCTACGAACTATGGACGAAATAGTTTTCTCACGCAGGACTCGATTCTTTCGTGAGTTTTTAAATGATGTGCACGAATTTTTACATTTTATTTATTTACATGACACGAATTTTTACATTATGCTTATTTACATTACATGAATATTGCATTTTATTCCAAAATACCAAACTTGAAACTAAATTGTAAGGGTTAATTACTTGTTAAATGGTGATGATAAATTGCTTGTCTAATAATAATTTATAAAATTCTTTATTTTAGGTTTCATAATGTTATTTTTAGGATCTTTTTTTTTTAATTTTCCTTCAAAGCTCAATTTTTGTTTTAAACAAAATTTTGCAAAATTCAAAAGTCTCTGTTGACCTTATAGTAATAATAGATATTTATCAAATGTTTTTTCCGGGATAAATTAATTTCACTTAAACCAATTGCGCAAAACCTAAAAATATAAAAGGGAATCAAATATTTAATCTACATACGTTTATTTAAAAAAAGTTCAGGAATTCGTAATTCAATAAATAAGATGAATTAAATTTTACTTTGTGTTTTCTAATCTAAGGAAATTTATGTTATAAACACTATAAACAAAAATTTCAACTCACTGTTTTAGCTTTTAAATGAGGATCGACATAAATGGAAAGCTCCTCACCTAGGAAATAAATTCAATTGATATATTTCAATGTTTATTAGAGAAAACTAAAGAGAAAGGTTGGACAAAAAACATCAAACCCACTTTGATCTGCGGGAAAATACTTTGAGGTGATAATTGCCGTTTCCTCCGATAATTAAAAAAGTTTTTCTTCTTCAGTAATAGCATTTTTCTTTGCGGTCCTCGCGAAAGCAGCGTTTCCCACACTAAATTATTAACCTTCTTTGAGCCGAACCTCATCATCATAAAAGTAAATAAATACAGTGGCGAACGTATTTACGAATAAAAGACTTGATTCTTAAAATACTTAATAAGAAACTTTTTCATCGCTTTATCATTAATAATCTTAAGTTAGTTTTAATGTCCGTTCGTTAAATTCGATCACGGAGCTGTGTCTCTAGTCTAGTTATCAACTTATTTTGGGTGTAATATATGTTTGTTGTTGAAAATGAATAAAATAAGAAGAAAAATGGGTTTCTTTGAAATAAAAATGAAAACAAACTGCTGTAAACGCTGAAAATCATTATTAAGGAAGCATATTTCCTTATCTACAAATTTGGTTTTAATATTCACTCGATGGAGAATGATAATGAAAGTTTTTTAAAAAAACTTTTATCATAATTTCTTCAACATATCGTTATTGAAGAAATTGTATTTAGTAAAAAAATTGTCAATTTCTTTTTCGATGCATTTTACTTCAAATAATTTCAAAATGGCAACAGGAATATGAAATAAATAATGGATTATGGATTAAATCTAACTATAATAAAAGGTTTCAAAGGTTACTGGTTTAAACAAATATCCTAACGCTCCGAACCCCCTTTAACTTTTCGACGAAACCCCAGAGTTCCGCGGAACACCCTTTGGGAACCGCTGATCTAAAGTGCGTATAATTTTGCACTTTGTTCTTAACAATCATTCTTAAAATATATAAAAGGTGCATCCCTCCACTTATAGTGTTACCAGTACATTATGTATAGATATAAAAAAATACTATTTCATTTGAAGTTTAAATTTCCTACTTTTATCATTTAAGAATTTTTACACAAAAGAAATGACCACTTGAATACATTTAGTTAAAAAAAATGTATAAATTAATAAGCAAAATTGAAAAATCCTTTAACCTTTAAAGAAAATACGTGCCTGTTAATTTACCGAAAAAGTAGAAGGAAAAAAAAAATTGTCATAAATCTTCAATTCTAGTTTGTTTTCTGGAGGATGAAAATAAGCATGAGAATCACGACTTACTTCCGCTCAACAAATATTCTACTGTCCCCTACATCAAACTATTAACGAAAGGTTTTTTCCCCTCTATTATTCGAGATATTTACAACCCTAGTATATATAATGGCAGAATCCCAGGTGATATTAATTCTTAGAAAACATTGCAAGAATTCATAAATTACTGTAATATAAAAACTACACGAAATCACACCTCTCAATGCCAATGTGAATTTAGGTACCTACCCCAAGGGGCTATCTGCTCCTTATTAAGAAATGAAGGAAAAGGTTTGGGGGAGTTTACAAAAATAAAGGTACATGATGAAAAATTTAAACACTATAAAAAGCTATATTTAAATTATATCTAAGGTAGGATAAGGACCATATACAATATGTACAAAATAACAGTTAATAAAACGATACACTTTGTATCCCTGCAACACTCCCTCGTCTCCGCCCCGCCCCCAGAGGACTTCATCGGTTTAGAGTGATGTCTATTTTCAACGAAATACATTTATTTGATTATTTAAAGTGGTCGTAAATTTTATGATTCAGCATTTTCTAATTGATTTAAATATGACTACAAGCGAACAATTTAAACATATATATGAAACTTTTGGACAGAGAAAATTTTAAATGAGTTCGAAATTAAACTAATTAAGTTTACCATAAACTGTTATTTGGCTTCCGCCTTAAATAGTCTGGGTTAGCAGCTATGGCAAAATATATAATTGCTGTTATTGTAAAAAAAAACTTCAAAGAACCTGAAAAACATAATTTAACCCTTAAAATCTGTTCCGGTTTAAGTGTTCCGGTTAAGTTAAAAAGTGGCAGGAAAATTGCTCTCAGCTCTCATCAGATGATTAAAATAAATCTGTATAAATAGTTTAATTATCTAAAAATAATAATCTAAGAATTATTTTAAAAAACTCATTAGTAATGTCATATTAGGAATTATTTAAATACAAAGTAGTAGCTATCTAAGTAAAATATGAGCTTGGTTTAAATATGAATTAACTCCAGCTTTTTACGTTTTGATATTTCGGAGATTAGTGCAAGCATATATGGGAGATAGTTAATCACGAATTTAACTTTTTAATATCCGTCCATATATACTGTAACGATATGAAAATTGCCTTTTGTGATTATATAAGTCGTGCTTTTATGAATTTTCATCAGGAACTATTCCACCGATTTTGCTCATATTTTATATTTTACTATTTAAAGTTGCATTTTTTAAAATGATGTAAAAGGAATATAAATAATGTATACCTTACAATTCAAAAGACTTTCGCCTGAAGTTAAATTAAATAATAGAAAGTAATAAATATTTATTTAAAGTTATATTTGGCTTGGAATTATCTGCAGACAAACGAATTTTCTTATTGTGTACAAAATGTTTTCAACTCGATAAAAAAATTCTCGAGACATTCGCGCCAAAAGTAATATTAATGGGTCCAAGCTTTGGACTCTGCTCACCAAATTGCGTCGGTCGACGGGTTATGTTTAAAAGTACGTTTTTGTGTCTGATTTCGTAATATCGTCTACACTAACCTATTTACGGTCACCCCTTTGAACCTTTAAGATGAAATCATAGAACCAAGGGCGGCGCCAGTAGGGGATCAGAGGGAGGGGGCAATTGCACCCCTGTCGGGCATGGCAGCCTCCCTCCCATCGGGAAAAATTTAGAGTCTCGTAGGGAAAATAGTCTGGTCACATTTTTTTTCTAAATAATGCCAAAAATTCATTTACAAATGCCTAATAAAAAATTTCGTAGTTGACTTTTTATTTGTTTATTTTTAAGAATAACTAACAAAAATTAGTAAAATATATTGTAAATTCTATGCAATTGTAGTTTCACTGCACTACTTGTAACTTTGCCCATACATTGTTAAACTAGAGACCGGATGCGATTAGACATGGACTGAAATTGACGACTTTTCGAAGTCCCTTAGAAATCCTTTCCCACAGACACATCTTCATTTTCTTGGAAACTTATCTTTCAAACTGCTATTCTTTCTTCTGGAGAACTAAGAAGGGGATACACAGGTCCTCTTCTTTGCGAATTCTTTTTTATGTAATGTGTTTATCAATGGTTTATGTGATCACATAATTTCTTTTTGAAATTTTCAAGCAAAATGAAAGTATAAGAACAAAATAAAAAAAATTTAATTTTTTAATCTTTTTTTTTAAAAAATACTATTAATTGAGGAAAATCATTTACTTATTCGGATTCAAGGTTTATATTTTAATCAACGCAATAAATATGCAGTCGGAAAAAAAACAATAACAAAATATTTTTTATTTATTATCTTTTTTATCATTTTCTTAGTAGTAAAAAGATTGTTGATTGAGTCAGAAAAACAATTAAACTGTTCATATTCAATATCCTAAAATATATATTAATCAACCTAACAGATTCTCATTGACTTATTTTATGTACAGTGCATGAAATGGAAAAAGGGAACACCTTGATTAACTTTTGATTTAATCATATTTTCACGTACAAAGAATCAATACCATATTTTAAGTTACGAAAATGAACAGAAAAGCGCATTCTGTTCTGGATAAATATGCAAGTTAGTCTATAGTTTTAGGTTTTTAATTTTCAAATTGAGAAAAAAACGGCAATCTGGAAGATAGGGTCTGTCTGAAGTTATGGCAGAGAGAGAGTTGGAAAGGTGTCCTTTAATTTTAACTTCACTCTTCGATTATAGCCTATTATCACGAGAACTTTTTGAGTGTATTGAAAAATGTTTGCATAAAATTACAAAAAAACATTTTATGCACAAATTTTTAAGCAAAAATAATTTTAAACAACTATTTGTTATTTTTTATTAGTTTATTAAATAATAGTAAAATATATTGAATTGTATGTTCTACATATTTTTACATCCTTTACATTTCAAAATGCAAACTTTCAGAGCAATTGATCAATTATTTTCTGAGTTATCACATTTTAAAAAAGTCATTTTGCTTAAAATTTTATTTATCTCGAATTATTCAACCGATTTCATTCAAATTTTGTATTTTGCAATTTAAAATTACCTTCCATAAAATTATGTAAAAAATTTTATGTCATGCTATTTTATATTATTTTATCCGTCGTCGTTGAACAACCGACCCAATTTTCGGATTTACAACTACTAATGTTCAGATCCGTAGCCTTGTACTTTTGAACCAATCCAGAAGACAAGGAAACTCCTGGATAAGTACCCCCAGAGATATTGATTTGTTATGGGAACATGGAGGACTTTACGACTCGACAGATTTAACGTGCATCAGTCGCCATTTACAACACTGGGATTTCAAAAATCGGGATTCGGAATTTTCCCAACGCATATTATAAATAAAAATATAAGAAATATTAAATTTTTTATAACTATTTAAAACTATATTTTTTGCATGGCACTACCTTTGGAAAAACGAATTTTTGCAATTGTATGAAAAAAAATTCGATTCAATCAAAACGCTCTTGAGAGATGACGAGATTGAGATATTATCATTATTATCATTGAGCTATTATTTCGAAGCTATTACTATGCAATTACTGTGAAATTAACAAAAAGGATAAAATGAGAGACGTTTTTATTTATTTATATCTGATATTAATATTGAAAGTGTACATCATTTCACCTTATTTTCCTCTCTCAATCATAATCCTTAAAATTAACAAAGCACATATAGATGGATAACCACCAGCTAAATATACCTTTCTATATATAAAAATGAAAAAATATTTTGCTATTATCAGGAATATTGACATATACTTCAAATGAATATACAGTGCGCAAAAAAATAAATGGACCCACCGGAATAATTTCTAATCTTAAGTTCGGATCTTCATGTTCTTGGACTCATTCTTAATGGTTCGAGAGGGTGACATCAAATATACTAATCAATTAGTCCAAACGATATTTTAATTTAGGAAATTAGACATAAAAACGCACTCCGATTGTTAAACATACCTTTTTTCGACGGATTTCTGACTCCCAAAATATTGTAAAACTTTTCAATCTAGAAATATTGTTTTAATAGTTTTTTCAGGAGCGCGCTTTATCAATGAGTCCATTTAAAGTTAGCACCCTTTAATGTTAACTTTAGTTTTTGCGTATTTCACTATATCCCAATTTTTTTTAAGCAAATTGCGAATTGAAAAAGTTTTGCATACAATTCCAATCAGATCAATCAATTCCTATTCGTTTTTCTAAAGATAATTTCATGCAAAATAAAATTTTTAGAAAACATTTATTATAACCTTATTTAAGGGAAGTCGAGAAACTTAAGAAATGTAAAGTATACAATTTTTTCATAATTTGCGATTTTAAATGTAAAAATGCAGAATTTAAGCAAAATCTGTCAAATGAGTCCTGAGAAATAAAATAAAAAAAACTCTTATTTTTCGAAATTTGATCCCCTAACTTCTTAGTTTTTAGTGTCCATTTTTTGTGACTTAAAATTCGTAACTATGACAGCAAAAGCAAATTGAAATCGTAGAGGAAAGAATGTTTCGCGTTGATATGTGGTAAACAATAATTAATTAACTGTGTGAAAGGTTATTCGTTGCAGGCGCATGTCAATTTGTAAAAAACTTCTGCAGGTCGAAACAGAAATCTTTTGCAGAGAAACGAAAACATAGGCAGACAAACAGCAGCCATGTCTGGCAATTTTTTAAAAAAAATTTAAGTTAGTTAATATTCGTTTCTCAGACGCAAATTTAAAATTTGTAAATTTAAAAATAATTACAAATTTGAGCTATAGTGTTTGAATCTTATATTACTTACTCTTTTTCTCAAATGCAGAAATTAGCATTTTGCCGGACATAGATGTTCACTTTAAAAGTGTCTTTGAAAAGAAAAAGGAATCGCAAGGAGAAATTTTAAGAGTCTCTTTGTATTTATTTACAATATATATTAACATCGAGTCCCCTGATTAAAATAGCTATTTTTTTATCCGTAAAATTAAACTACGTAACAATTTTAAAAAATTCGAATTTTGCAATTTTATGGGCATAACCATTTCGAAGTTCGTTCAAAACGGGGCATGATATCTTTAGATAGAGTACGTGGATGCAAAAAATGTACTTAAAACTTTATTTGCAAAACATTTAAATGATTCAAAAGCCAATCGATGTATATGAAAATAACATTTTATATTAAAATGTTCTTTAAATGTTTTGTTAAATGTGCATGAAATTTAAAATTTTTATTAACGAATAATTTTTGCGTTATGATAGAGTAAGAAGCGTAAAAATTTTTTGAAATAGCGGATACTGCTACAACTATTTTTCTTTATTACAGAAGTAATTTTTACTCTTACAATGTATAGTAAATTACACCATACAGTACAAAATACATCGATAACAGAAAAAATAATTATATTTAAATTTACATTAAAAGGAATATGTACATTATGGTCTCAATATTAGAGATTTTAGATTCTTAGAAACACACTTGAAAAAAATGATATGAGAAAAAAATTTAAAGTATAAAATTCGCTTTAATTTAAATATTTTGAATTAATTTCTTTGAGCCCCCCTGTCGGGGGAGACTTGACCCCTTGTCGGGCAGAGTCTGGCGCCATTCTTGCATAGAACGTAAGATTCAATCATTAACCCAAAAGTTATTCAGGGTGGTCTGTTTTTTTTCTTTTCTTTTACGCACTGTAAATTGACTTCAGATTTGAACAGAAATATTTATATTATAGAAACATGGGACAAAAACATCCTGTTTTCTTCAAAATAAATCCTAAATAGTGATACACTTTTTCCTTTTCTGAAAAAAAGAAATCGTCCTTTTGAAAGCACAAATGCCTTTTGCACTCCACTGAAATCTATAAGGTGAAATCCAAAGTCACCACTCTGACAACTATGAACACAATTTAAACCTTATTGATTAGTAACCACGTTATTTTATGAATTTTAGAAATTATATTAAAATACTGTATGAAGTAGTTTGGATAATTTAGCGTTTACATTAATTCAAACGGCATAGAGTACTGGGAGTGCAAAAGTTTAATACATTTGAAAACTAGGAGAATGTAAAAGAAAATTAAGAACCATTTTTATGTCCATTTTTCGCAAAAATGCCGATTTGATCACCATAGGATGCATTTTGAGAACTACAATTCTTTGATAAATCAATAAAGTAGAAAAATTGATTCCCCCCGAGAGTTATAACACAGTGAAGATGGTCTGTGCTAGGGAAAATTAGTTCCCGTCAAAGGTTAAAAACAGCTTTCATAAACATTCTTTCATCTTCATTTATGACCACCACTATATTATTTTTAAATCAAATGCATCTATATAAAAAAAAAAAATTCTCCACTTGTAAAGTTAAAGTGATGTGTTTAAATAAATTCTTAATAGATTTAACCCAACTTAACTACCACTAATGAATTTAAAGCCCCTCGTGGGTTAGTCTATACGTACTGTGTTCTTTTGCTAACGTGTCCTTCCAGTCTCGTCTTTCCTTTGGACACACTTTCAATATATCAAGCTCTGGACACACCAGGTTTCTAAAAGATTAGGCACTATTTTTTAAACTTTGAAATAAATGTTTCATAATTTCCAGAATTGCTAGAACACATAAAGAACGCCACAAAAATGCAACTGGGCTTTGAATTAAAATGAAATATTTACTTTTTAATCAAGAAGCTTCAATTTCTAAGAAAAGATTGGTTGTAGTCGAGCTTAAAAAAATGCTATCTTAAAACGTATTGGGCAATGGTTGATCAAAATTATAGAAACACTTCTTTCTAACGCTATGTAAACGATATCTTTCAGCAGCAAATATTTTGGAAAATTTTACTTGGCATAAGTGTTGGCACAATTTAAAGGATCATGCTTGAAGCTTTTGGAAATGGTGTCATTTTTATCCATGCAAAATTTGGTTTGATCTATCTGAAGCGAGAAAGTCAATAATTTTTTTTCCAACTTTGATACCAACAATTTCGAGCTCATTCTACAGGATTGCGATATTTATATAAAAATGCTTTTTGTTTATTACATGCTATTATAAATAAAAGAAAAAAAGGAACTTAATTACACTTATTTTGATCGATACAAATGGCACCATTTTTTTTTTCAAGCTTCAAGCATGATCTCTCAAATTATGCCAACCGTTTTGCAATATAAAATCGTCCAAGACAGTTTCCAAACAGTCTAAAAGAAAGACCGTTTTCATAGAGTTGTCTTAGAAGTGTTTTCATAATCCTGTTCCCCCGCATGTTCCAAATGTTTGTAGACTCAGTATGTTCCAAATGTTTGTAGACTCACACTTAGAAGTCAAATGGAAATTCTGTGCACTCCATTTCCATTTTAGTACAATAGTCACTTTTCCCGAGATCGTTAACTCTTTGATTTATTGCCTCTACGGAATTTGTAGGAAATGTTCTCTATTTTTCAAATATGTTATCAGAAATTTTTCATCTTGCGCAACAACAACAAAAAATGAGAGAAAGCGATGTGAAAAAGCACATTTTTCCAGATTTTCCAGAGAAAAAAACATAATTTTTGATCGCAAATTTTTGATCGTAAAATGTGGATCCGTGTTCAGCACGACAAAAACAGTAAAGTAAAAAAAAAAAATTATTCGTAAAATCCTCTATTGCTTGACTAATTTTCAAATGGTTCTAAGTTTCTCCTGGTATTAAACAAATACTAGAATTTTGCACAAAATCTTAACACTGCTCCGAAAAATTAACAATGCGTCGTTTCTATTTCGATTCGTTAGTCGCATATCACGAAAAGATCTTAAAAGAGCTGCAGTGTCGGGGTCTGACGCGAGCGATAGCAAATAGGAAGAGGATCTCTGTAATTAAAAAAGAAAAAAAAACTCGTACTATATCGATGTATTTAGGCGCAAGAGCCAGTTAAATAAATAAAACGAAAGCGAATGCTATATCTAAAGAAACGCATTTAAATCTTTATTGCGGTCATCTTGACCACGATAATCACTCTAGGTTGTGCCTCATTTTATACACTTAATATGTAACTTAATAAATAAAAATAATAATGCTTTTGAATACCTCCAAAAGGTAGGTAAGGCCCCAAAAGTCAAGAAAGCTGATAGAATTATTTTAGAAATTAGCGCCTCTCATGATTGATTTGCGTCCAAAATGACCTCTACTATCGTTCTAGTGTTAAATATAAAGAGAAAATTATCTTGAAACAGTAAAACGATAATAACAATAATAAAATAAATAAGCAAAGAATCAAGGGCTCTACATAAAAGGTTATAAGTGTAAAATATAGTTACTTTTTGGTAGCAATTATATTCTTAAATGAAGAGATATTTATAAAAGGCAATTAATGTATTTGCGAAATATAATCAATGCTTTTGTAAAGTATAACAATAACGTTAAATTGTTTCACGATTATGCTTACTGACAACAATAATTTTAAGAAATAACGAATGCAAATTTCAATTTTCCTAAAATACAAATTTACGATTAGCATGTTCAGTATTACTAGTTTTATTTTAAAAAATGTGATTGCCTACCATTAAATTTGAAACTTACTGAGGCGCGAATGAATATTTTTCAACGAATTTATCGAAGCTGGCAATCTGGAAAAGAAATGGAATAATATGAAATATTAAATATGTAAATAAGGAGAAAAAATGAAGGTTCTGCAAAAAAAATTGATATTATATTTGTATATTGACAGTCGATGTAGGAAAAGATGAGGATTAAAGGTGTACGGCATTGCCTGTTTTTAAAACACACTAGTATTTATAGCAGTAGCAGTAGACAGTTCGTGGAAAATCTTGTAATGCGAGGAAAGATACATTTCTCAGATAAAATGTAACAGGAAAAAAACAATCGAAGATTCGCTATATTTTGTTATTATCAGCACTCAGTTATTTGCAACAAGTGATGTACTTTTTCCAGCAACTTTCATTTTATCGTTTTAGGGCTTTCTGGACCCATTTAGTTTCTTAAACGCATACATTGGTAGTAACATACCAGGTTGTAAAAAAAAAAAAAAAAATGGTAAAGGGAAACTAGACACAATCAATATATTTTAAAAGCTATCCAATGATACAAAATTCAATCTTTTAACTCCAACCACAAAGGTTGGTTCAGGGGCTTCTTTGAACTCTTAATCATGAGCCCCCTATTTTTATTGCAGATTCGGATTCCAGAGAAAAAGTAACTTTATTTGAATTATAGGATAATGCATTCCGCTTCACAGATGGCGCTGTGATTATGAAAATTAAAAAGGGTACAAACTGTTTAAAACGGTGGTTACTCGAGACCCCTTCCGAATGAAAATAAAAATAAATAAGGCTAAAAAAGTTTCGGTATTTTTTTCAAAAATAAATTAAATTGATAAAAAAATATTTAAACGTGCTTATTTTTATCTTTTTAATCTGATGACTTTCGAGATTGAAATAAAAATAAACAAAACTTAAAATGTTTCCGTATTTTTTGGAAGAAAAAAAATAAATAAATTGATAAAAAGAAACTAAATTTGAACGAGTCTATTTTCTTCTCGCATCTTCTTAATCTGATGGATCACGAGATTGATCATTTCAAACACATGTGTCATGTTTTTATGTTTAATTTTTTTTTTCGGTAGCACCAGCATCTGTGAAACAAAATCCATATACCAACAACTCAAATACGGCTAATTTTTTTCTGAAGAATCCGAATCTGCAATAAAAAATAAGGGTTCATGTTTAAGATTTCGAAGTCCCTCCTTCCTGTTCTCAAGGTTTCAAGATTGATAACAAAGATCGAGTTTGGTATTAATGGATAGCTTTTTAAAAATATTGATTGCGACAATTTTCACTTTTTCGATCCGATGTATATTTCGCGAGATATTTGACAGTTTCAAAACTGTTTTTAATCCCATTCAACATAAGTCATACTTCGCAACTTCTATTGTGAATTGCAGTAGCTGTAAATATAATCAATATAATAGATTTAAGCTCTGATAAAATAAAATTTCTTCTGTATATAATTACAATATCCAGTATTTATACGTAAATTACTGCTGCATTCAATTCATAAGTTTAAAATTACTATACCTGATATTTCCTAAAAGGTTTTTCAACTTGCGGGATATCTTCAAAACATTCTAAAATAATAATTTTTTCTATCAAAAATTACAAACAAAAAAAAAATATTTTTAAATTTTTTGCTAAGAATATCACAAGATTTAAAACATAAGAAAAATATAAAATTGTAGATTTTTATGCATACAAATATTTAAGATGTTGAGCAATAAGGATTTCTTTGAATCCTGAAAAAAAGGGTTAAAAATGATACATTAAGTGTTAAAATATTTTGTAAAATTCTAAATTTTGATTCTGATCAATAGAATTCTAACATGCAGAAGATACGAATCTTCACACTTCAGGCACATTTTCGTCCCGCAGTGGACTGATCGTTAAGACACGGTTCCCAGCAGATCACCGAAGTCAAGCATCACTGGCTACGGTCAGTGTGCGGGTGGGTGATCCACTTGGATCAGTCTGCGTAGGGACCGAGGGTGTGCGGTATTGGTCCTCGTTGAACTGTGCTACCGTAAAGTGCTCGACTTCGCGTGCAGGTTGTCGGGCTACCGAAGTGGGGGTGCCATCCCCTCCGCAGAGGATCAAAATTGTGATGGCATGTCTTCGGATCATCCTCCGGGATGTTTCCCAGACCGTCGCCAATAGCCCATTGTGCAGCTCTAGTGCGACGTAAATTAACAACAACAGGCACATTTTCCTGTATGTTAACTTTTTTTGAACAATAATTATCATTGTTCAAATAATTAAATCTTAAACAATTCTGCTCAAGAATAAGAATGCTTTTATCATTCTATTTTTAATCTTGTTTTTAAGTTCAGTTTTAAAACTCAGAAAAATATGTAAACAAAGACACCAAAAGCAGGCTCCTGATGTTCATTACGAATTGTGACTTTATAAACCGGCACCTGATTTGTGGAGCTGAAGAAATTGTTCAGAGTCTTATATGAAATAAATGAAAAAAGAGCAACTTTTGGTTCTTCTGTGAAAGGGAATCCACTTGTAAAAATTTTTCTTGGCATTTACTTTACACCAGTTCAAACAACTATAAATTAGATTTAAATGTAATAAATTCATTTTGTTTTCAAAATGTTTCAAAACGCGTGAACAGTTCATTTTCAGCTTACTACTTCAAAGTAAAGCGAGGTAATAACCGACCCAATGTCAGTTATTGTTTTGATTAATATTATAAAAATCACTAAAATATTTAAAATAAATAAGAGAACATGAGCTAAAATTGAATCTTACAGAGGTGATAATTGAGGATCGAAATGTAGAAGGGGAGACCATCGAGAAAAATATAGAACTGGAATTCGAACAAATTAAATGAGAGAGAGAGAGCGAAATCAGAATGACAACCCGGAAAATGCAATTGAGAATTCCCTTGTTGAAACAAGATTTTTTGACTTCTTCCAAAACGTCGCACCACCGTCTCAATTTGTTTTCGATGTATTTTAATTGATCCATGTTTCTTTCAAGTCATCCTTTAATCAAGTTTAAGATGGTTTAATTTCCACGAAGATAATGACTGCAGTAACTTTGCATGATATTGGGGTTCAACGTCCCCAAACATTTTTTTAAAGATGAAACTTCATTTGGTAAACAATGAAGATAATGACAGCAAATAATCCTTCTTTTCATTGCAGTATAGCATGCGGTAAAAATATTTTAAAAATTAAATCTCAACACAACGAGTTCGGTATATTGACATGCCACGATTATTGCTAAGTTGGTAACCAGGATAAGCAAGTTTGAGTACTTTTCGGTACTTACTTTTTTTATTTAATTAATTTTACTTAATTTTAGTTTGTTTAATAAAATAAATTTTAAAGAAGTTGATGGAGGTCCACATTTTTTGGCGACTTTTCCCTTGCTCCCCATGTTTTTTCATTTATGGAAACCCGCACAGACACTTCTAAATTAAATCGATATTTATTTTTAGAATACATATTAGACAAAATGCATTTCCATTTTTACGTAATTTCCTTGTTTTATTTTGAGTAAATTCACGTATCGTTATTTGTAATGCCAACTGCAATCGCCAAAGCACTAAATGTAGTTTAAATTTGCAAATTTTAAAAATATAAAATCCAATCTTGTAGAAGTTTGCCAGGAGTGGCTGCGAATTATACCCTTCAAGTTTGTCCCCTTCCGTCGAGGGGTTTTTATTTAAAAAAAAAAAAAAAAAAAAAAAAACATTTGTTTTAAATTCAGCACTTGGCGATTATTCTGCCGCAGATCACTAAACGGAAATCTTCCCTTTTTTATTTTGATATAAAATGCATTTTAATCGAATTATTTTTTTTTAAATGTTCTAATTATGTTTTGTTTTGGCGTCTTTTTATTTGGCAGGATGTTGCACGCTGACACAATTGAAGCCAAAAAATTGCCAGTTTTTGCCTAGGGGCCACCTCTAAGCATATTTTTACTACGAGTTCGTATTAAAAAATGAAATAATGTTCCCTTATTTGTTTTATTTTCTTGCGAATAATCGTTATGTTAGCTTTAAATCTTAGAAATGAGTAAAAGACGAGTAGCAAAAACAATATTTACCTGGATTGCAAAGCGTTGTGTTCCTACAATGTTCATCAGGTAACTTATGCAGGGCATTATCCCGTTCTATATGACGAAATGATGGAAGATTGGGATAATGTATACCCCTTTTCACGTCGCACAAGTGTTTCCTTTGAAGAGAGGGATATTTTTGGGCGTACTCGGGAAATTGTTCTAGATTTCGTGGCAGATGAAGATTGTGTTTATTGACATCATTCATTGCACGTCCAATGGATTGCAATAATTTTAATCAACTTTTTTATTTATAGATGCTTTTTAATCTGGAAAATTAGGATGAATAATTGTCACTATATAGTGTTTAATGGTTGAGGATGAGATTGTTTAGAGCGAAAATATTGAAAGCAATGCAAAAAAAATATCATACCTCATTTAAATCAATCTCTTTTCAAATCATTTGCTTATGCTAATCCAATAATCTGTAGTAAAATAAAAAACTGAAGGCTGCTACCAAGTTGTTTGAAATATTTTATGGACTTTAATACTATTCCCTTTTATTTGATGTACAATTGCTAAGAGAAAGGCAATTTTCCTTGGTATTAGCAATGTCAGACGCCCGGTGGCTGAGTGGTAGAGCTTTGCATTCTCCTGCCACAGGTCCTGGGTTCGATCCTCGGGCCGGGCAAGGTTGACTCAACCTTTCATCCCATCGATAAAATGAGTACCAAGCGTGCTTGGGAACTAAACACTGTGGGTTTCGCATTCGGTTGACCACCTAACCGGAACATCTGCTCCGGCACCACAGAGCCCAAGTTCAAGAAAACTGAGATGGGTACGGTAGGCCCTCTATGGGCTGTCCCTCCACTGACTTTAGTTTGCAATGTCATTTTGGATTATAATATTAAGTAGCGACTCACCCGTATTAAGATTATTCATAACACGTAAATATTAAAGAGATTTTGAATATCTTTTAGGCCTCTTTAGACGATCCAAGTTCTTGGACGAAGATTGATTGATATTGATGGAAACCTGTTTTGCATTGAGCTTGGATTGTGTAAATGATCATCCAAGTACTTGGTCCAAGTCCTTGGACGATAGTTCTACTTTTCATTCAAGTTTTTCCTCCCTTAACCAATCAGGGTCTTAGGTCTTGGGACGTCAACAAACAGGCATCAGACTATGTCATTTTGTTGTCTGTTTTCATGTATTTTAGTCCAAATAAATTGATTTGTTACGAGCTATTTGCATTATTATGATTGTATTTGAATTTATTTAGTAATTTTAAACTCATGTAAGTAATTTTATAATGTTGAATAAGAATAAATGCGCATGCGCAAGTTTTTCTTCCGACCCATCAGTGACATTCAAGAACCTGGATAGTGTCGACGAATCATCCAATTTTTTGGACAGAGAAAATTCCCCCGATTTCTCGGATTCAACAACTTGGACCGCGTAAACAGGCCTTTACACTTCCTTCGGAGCCTCAAAAGCGTATTCATGAAACCTTCCTACTTAAATCATAGTATCGCAAAGGGGTAGAAAATAATGTTAGCGGTGAAAGTAAAATCTCTTTAATTATTATGTTTCTTCTGGCGATGTTTTGTTCACTACTTTTCCATAACTTAAATAAAATCATGAGTTAGACGTTACCAGTAATGCTTACCTATTTTCTACGGAGTTAGTTTGGAGAGCTGAAATAACGTTAATATTAGAATGAAAGGAAACCGTAGCGCTTAACAAAAACTTTCTAGTATGTCTGTTACATAAGTACATTGTAAGAAATCTCGTTTAATGTTTAACCAAAACTTGGTGCAAAGCTTCTAATTGCACCATAAATTGGATAAATGAAAAATTATTTTATTTAGGTTGCTCCATAAATTGGTAAATATGACCAAGAAATGCGTTTATGGTGCAATATATTGTACCAAACTTTCGTACTATGACAGGCATGAGCTTTAACCGTGACCAATAACTTATTTTGTAGCTATTGACAAGATGGACGATTTTATCAAAGACAAAAACTACAGACCGATAGCTGCACATTTAACCTCTGACGCCTCATATCATAACTATCAAAACAAATAATTTCATCAACCTTTCTGAAAATAACGTTTCCTCATGCTGATACAATTCTGAACAACTCCAAAATCAAACAAACACAACTATAGAGCAAGCTGCTCATTTTATTTTTTGATTGCTTTTCAGTTATTCAAGCAAAGTGCTTGAAACATTCACAAAAGCAATTTCACTTCCTGCTTACTTTAATGGTCAACCAAAACAGTGTAAAAATTCTAGATGAATGGGATAGGGGTCGCTTCGCGACCCAGGTGCCCAATAAAATTAAAACACTAGGACTAGGAAGATGGACGATTTTGTTGTTGAAGCTTGCTATCATCTCATGCAAGTTGTCTTTGAAATTGTCCATTTTTCTTGCAGGTTAGTAAACTTTTCTTATTTATTTGCATTAATTACAGTTCATTTCTTTCATATCAACTTTAAAAATTCTGTTGTCTGCTTTGAAAGTGTTAGCTTCAAATTTCTCTTAGGAAACTATATTCGTTGTATGAATAATTAAATATTTTAAAATCTATATTAGTGCTTTTTCTGTAAATAAGGAGATACAACGATTAGAGAACAGAGTAAGAACAAAGTGCAATACCAGTAACAAATAAACTGTAAATACGGCAATCTTAAGCAGCATAGCTTTTCGCCAAATTTACTGTTGGTGCAAATTTTCTAGGTTCGTGTTTTAATTTCATTCTACCGAACAAAAAATTTCGTATGTGCTTTTTGTTAGGATTAAAACTATTTATCAATATCTATGCTTTTGTTTTGATTTTCATGTTCTATTTTGCTCATTTTCGTTTGTAATGTCACATAATTACACGAATTTTGGTCTATACATTCTAAAATGTTATTGTTGTAAAATTTACTATGCGAATTATTCACCTCAAGTTTACACTAGCCGTTGTCATGGAAACTATGTTTCTCTTTAAGTTTGTTGGGCGCGAGGAGAAAAACAAAGTGGGTAATATTGGCGTCAAAGAAAACAAAGCGATTTTTTTTTTAATTCACCAAGAATATCTTACTGAAATTTAGAACAAAACATCGGCAAGAACAAGATTTGTTTTAGAATATTTAGAAATAAGCTGATTTCTTATTATAATTTTTTTTTAAATATATTTTATTACTATTTTTTAACTATTATTATTTTATTACTATTTTTAAAATTACATTATTTTTAATCTTTTATTAGCACAAAGGCACCAATAACTTCAATGACTTTAATCAAGAAAGAGTCATAGTAAAAAATGTTGTTACAACCAGTGCCGGAACCTATTGATAAAAATATTTATTCTGCCAAAATTACCAGAATTCCAGAAGGTTATAAACAGTTTTCTCACACTTGAAAATTACTAATTTCAAGAACAGCTTACAAACAAGGAATGTGCATAGTTTTAAGTTTTGAGAATGAAGAGCCTGTGTTTGGAAAAACAATTATTATTCTGTGAACAGGCTCCAAAGTTTTATTTGTGTGTAATCTTTCTAAATCTTGCTGTGTTTCTTACAATCAACTGAAAAATATGATATAGTTAAAGTAATAGCACCAGAAAATCTATAATAATGAATATGTAAAGAAATTTGGGTTTTTCTCAAATACTCACCATCATTTACTAATTTGTAAAAAAAAATTGCAGTGTTTTTTTATAAACTGTGTGAAATTTTAATTTTTTTATCAAGTAGTAAATTATGTTTGTAAAATGGTAATTTAGTTATATTGTAAATTTTAATTCAGATGAGGCAGAGTATATCAAGAAATTTAGTATCTTATTAAAAGATTGAAAATTATTTTCAGATAGTCCCAAATTTCAAAACAGTAAAAATTGAGGCATAACATAATTTTTATTTTAAATTACTGTAAATTAAAAATAAGTTTGAATTGAATGCACCCTTAGTAACAAAAACATACTATCTATCATTTTGAGGGAATATTTTGTATTTTTTAATGAATGCTGTGGTGTGCATAAGAAGTATAATGTATTTAAGGTTTTGCATAAAAATTATTACATTCTGTCTATGAATACAAACATCAAAGAAATTAATAAATTATGTTTGAATATTGATCTGTATAGTTTTTGTTAATATTTCCAAGATATGTCATTATTTTTACAGTTCTTATTTTACTTCAAATTTATTATTTCCACGAGCCAATGTAATTAATATTGGAATGTTTCCTTAATTAGAGATTGGGGGTTGACCAATCCAACATTTGTCTACTTTTTTATAAAAATTTTAATTTGTGAAAGTAATATTTTGATTTTTAAATAACAAAATAATTTCAAAATACATAATAAGAATTTGCTTCAGCCTAAAATTAGAATTCTTTTTCCTTTTCTCTTTAAAAAATCAGCTGTATTAACTCTATAACATCTGCTGGTGCTTTAACGAATGAAATGTAAAAAAGAATTTCAATTTTATCAACTGAAAGAAAGAAAAAAATTTTATATGAGAGAAAATATTTTTAAAGCGCCAAAAAGCAGTGAAAGTTAGTATCATTATTAAATATTTATAAAAAAAGGAGAAGATAATAAATCAAATTTATATAAATAAAATTATAATTAAATTATTTAAATCTATAAAAATTAAAAGAACTATTTTTATTTTAGATGTGTTATGTAATATATATATATATATATAAATTTGATTTATTATCTTCTTTTTTTTAATAAATATTTAGTAATGATGCTAACATTCTCTGCTTTTTAGCACTTGAAAAATACCTAATAATGGTGCAACCTTCCTCGCTTTCAGTTCCTTTCAAAAATACGAAATCATGGTGCAACCTTCCTTCGCTTTTAGTTCCCATCAAAACACTTATTTTTGGTGCAACCTTTCCCTGCTTTTAGGTCTTTTCGAAATATCTATTTTTGGTGCAACATTCTTCCGATATTTGGAACTAGTAAGAGCACCAACATCTAGTGAAAGTGAGTACCATTTTTGTAGCCAGAAAATGAATTTTAAAGTTTGGCCAAAAAAAGCTCGAAATTTTTTACACTGTGTTTAATATGTTACACTTTTTTTTTAAGAAGTGGCAGAACCTTGGATTTATAATTTTAATAAGGTGCCCATCTTCTATTAAAATAACCTATAAAATATGTAATGTATTTCTCGATGGCGTTGTTAGTTTTAATCATTTCAGAAATTTAATTATTTTCAACCATGAACGTTAATACTACATTCTACTCTGTCATCGCGACGCTTTTCTAAAAGTTTTTCCTAGACCAATAGTCTCCTGCACCCTCTAACAGCATTTAAAGGAAACAAGTTGATATAGTAGATTTGAATATTTGACACACAACTGTTTGCAATTCAGTGTTTCGGCCATATTTTTGTTATTTCTGAACGGCTACATTTGTAGTTTGAATGAAGGATAATTCTTTGTGATTTACAGTTTTAATATTGAGTTTTTATACTTCATTTCAATAAAAATTATTGGATTTATGTTATTGTTTTGAAATTTCTTCATATAGTATACATACGATTTTCTAATCATTTTCACATCTTTTATCTTAGATTTAGCTCTAAAGTATTTCCGTCATATATTTATTTACACTTGTTTTTTTCATTTTGTCACAGATTAAATGCTACTCTAAACAGAGAGAAAAAAACCCACAGATAACGCTTTTTCGTATTTATTCTTTAATTAGTTTAAAAAAAATATTAAACAGTGCAAGTCATCCGTGTGAATATGTATATTATTCAACATAAAAATAAATTTAAGTACAAGAAAAGTCAAAAATTAAAATATTTTAAATATATCCTAATTTACCTTACAAAAGGGGCTTTCTTCTTTCGTGAAAACGCGATATTCTTAAAGAATTAACATTAACTAACCAGATGAATTCAGAGAACTTCATAAATTCGATTAAAATAAAAAAGAAAACGATAAACTCATACTAGCCAGTAGTGAAGCTTTTTGTTTGGCAGAGCACTGAAAACGTTTGGGTGAGTGTTGTCACTTAACCACTCATTATTTTTTTTAAACAAAAGCTTGTTTTTAAATGCTAATATTTAAGTGGTTTTTATATATTACTTTGTGGTTTTCAGGCTATTTGTTACCTAATGTTCTTTAACTAAAGTCGGGTAAAAATAGACTTTTTTCTTCCGAAAAAGTATTTAAATAACAAAGATTTCTTTTCATAGAAAGCTTTGTTACGTTATTATAAATGAGACCCAAAAACTCCTGTACTCTTCCCTCTTTTTAATTTTATAACCGTCGTTGAACAGCAGACCCAATTCTGAGTTGACGACTACCAATGTTCAACTGCGTATCCTTGTCATTTTAATCCCAATCCAGAAGACAAGGGAGCTTCTGGATCAGTACCCCCAGAAGTATTGATCTGTTATGGGAACTTGGAAGACTTTGTGACCCCGACTGATTTAACGTGCAGCAGTCCCCATTTAATACACGGGGATTCTTCAGCCGGCTGGATTCGAACTCCAGTTCTCACAAGCACGACTCCAACGCCCTACTAACCAGGCTATCCAGGCCCCTTCCCTCTTTTTTTGAGAAAATAAATGGAAGTGATTTGAGAGAGGAATTGCATTTTTTTTTTACTTAAACAAAGGAGGCATATTTTCCGATCTATTTTTTTCTCTCTGAATTACATAAACCCAATCCCTAGCTGATCGGACAAATAGTTTAGAAGTTACATATAAGGGTTCTATTTACAAAAAATACAAATTTGCACTTACACATCTGATATTGCCTTTAAACAATGGAGACATTGTTACCGATGTATTTTCTTAACTTTGAATCTATAGAGATTACGCATGAATCAATAAAACAAATAGTTTAAAAGTCGCACCAGTTATGTATAAAAATTACTACTTTTGACACACGTACTTATGTATACACTTTAGTTTCGTTTATTTTGTTTTAGTTAATGAGCGATAGCAATTTTAAGTGCTTTTTTACAAATTTGTTTTCACTTTATTATTATTTATTTATTTGCTTTGTGTTACATTTTTCTCTGCTTCTCAAAATCGATAAGACATAGGAACTCAATGATTTCGATTCTATTATTGTGTTCGAGAATTATTTACCGATAAGCTTGTAGTGAAAATAAATTACCCTGGTCGATCTCAGGGCTAAAGGTCGATCTACTGTCGCTGAAATGCAACTTCTGAGTTGAAATTTGACATGGTGAGGATCATTTTGAAATTTAACGAGAGATTTTTTTGAAATTTCTATTTGTTCGACACTTGCAATTTTAAGAGCTTTTTTACATTCTTTTTCTTTAAATAATATTTTTTCCCCATTGTTGTAGAAAAATGTATTTCTCCATTTCGTTTTGATTAACATATTAATAAATGCATTTACTTAAAATCATACATTGATGAACAAAACGATCTTTTTTATGAACTTATGAAGAAAAAAAAATGACGGAAATCAAGAGGAGAGAACTGTCCGTGAAAGCTGATTCTGAGAGAAAATGAATAAGCGCCGCATGGACAGCAACTGTGTTTTTAGCACATACACATCTCCACTGCGTAATTACTTTCGGGGAGAAACTATTTTCCATGTTATTGATTTATCAAATTGATTCTCAAAATGCTACTAATGGCAAATCAATCGTAATTTTTTAAGAAAAAGGGCATGAGCCATTCTCCCCCCCCCCCCCGATCTNAGTGATAAATGAGAAGCAACTTCGTGGATTAGTGAGCGAAGAGAATAGGGTCGGAGCTTTCCAGTAACAACTAAAAAACAGTAGTCTGGATTTTGATTCCTTTGAAAAAATTCTATTATCTCATATTTTGCGACACCTTTTGTCCGATAAATTTTAAAAAATGTTAATGAACAAAACAAAAAAACATCTAATACAAATAATAGAACGAAGTACACAACTTTATTTTTAACTTCGAGCTTGAAACAATTTCGAACATTGATATTACAATAGATTAATGATCACAATAGTGTATTAGAGAAACTCTGATAATAATTGTTGATTTCGATATTATCAAACGTTCCCATTTGAGTTGAAAATAAATGTTGCTTCAAATAAATTCATACATACCCTTTTTACAACTTTGAATTAAAAGAAAGTAACATATAATGTAAATTTATAAATCCTTATTGTACAAACATTTTCTCTAGATAAGTTTCGAGAAAAGTTAGTCTCACAAAATCATCTATATATATATTTCTCTTACACGGCGACAAAAAAAAGCCTCATTACAACTCCCCGAATGGCAACGTTAGAAAGTCGACTAATGATTGCCGCGAAGCGAGCTTAGTTTGCGAAGCAAACCATATAAGATTGCGTAGCAATTTTCAGCGGTTGGCGAGCGTTAGCGAGCAGGGGGCGCAGCCCACTAGTTAAATAATATTAAAATTAAGATTAAACTGCATTTTAGAAAGAATTAAGATTACAATATTTTTTTCTCTGCAGAACTCTCTCTGGATGATAGGCACGAACTGATGATTCAAAACAACCTTCGATCATGCATTCCAAAACCCAGTTAAGTTTGATGAATAAACGCATCGCTCCTAAGAAGCTCGGAAGGGCTCTAATTTCTTGGGTGCGCACATACTTCGATTTTGTCAAAATAGAAGAACAAACTGGTGTCCTTAGCTTTTTCTGCAGGGTTTGTCAAACGAAAGTTCTTCAAAATGGTAGTGACAAACAGAAAAACTTGCAACATGGCGAATCCTTCTCCCATACAAGCACGCTTACCTGTGAAGAGGGAAAAAAACACGATTGGAATATTATATTTTTAAAATGCATGTAAATATAGTTCACAAATTTTCCAATCTATTTTGCCTCTTTTTTTACATCTCATTGTATCTCTTGGACTAATAAAGGATATCTTTTTAAATATTTTTATAATTATCTATAAACAAATATGGGTATTTTGGGTATACTATCTGACGCACAAGTTCTTTATGTAACCAGTTTTAAATGAATTTCACGTTGCAAAAAGTTATAAAACAAATTTACAGAATGTCTTCCCTTACATTAGCACAAAATCTGCTTTTGGATTACGCGAGTGTTGGAGTGATATATATATATATATATATATATAAAAATTT
>NC_092207.1:100664794-100726517 GCF_043381705.1 Parasteatoda tepidariorum
TTTTTTATATATATATATATATATATATATATATATAGTTTTTCTTGTTTATAGATGAGGGATATCAAAGAGGAGATATTAGACTACTTACCTATTCCGAAAAGTGGTAGAAGGTCGGGCCTTTTTTGTCCATCCTTAGCAAGAAATCTTGAAGGTTTAAATTTTTCTGGTTCATCGTAATCGTTGGGATTCATGTGAGCTGCCCAGAAGTTATAAACTGTAACTGCTCCCTTGGGAATTCTGTATCCACCAATAGTTGTTTCCTCTAAATAATAAATATATATTTCTTCTTTAAATAATTGCAAATATCTGTTGCTTAATTTTAGAGAACATTCATACTTCGCGCCCACTGGGCAATGCAACATTTTTAATGCTAGAGTACGTATTGTTTCGCCAATAAATTATAATTCTTTGAATTTTAGTAACTGTCGCTGAAAATATGAATGACTGAAAGAAATTATAAATTAGATTTAAAAATTGCAAGTTTCTATTAATAATTATAGAATTTTATCTATTTTCTATATTCTTTTATTTCATCGATCGATTTAGTATTCTTTTATACAAAGATCTATTTATTATTTCTCGTGGCCTTAGCAACAGAAGAATAAGACAATATGAGAAATCATAGTTAAGGATGTAACTTCATTTATATATTTTAATGTTGTGAAGAGTGTTGTTTTTATCGTCTATTTGAAAGTATGCAAAAAAAATAGTTTTGTACGAAAGATGATCCTATGAAGAATAGATATTAAAATCATCAGTAGCCTTGGAATGGCTGCTAACTGTTTATTGGAATAATTTTGATGTTTAACTGAATGGCTGCTAGATTCTGAGTTAGTAATGAATGGTATTGTGCCTTTGAAATTATTTAATGCAATAATTATTTCCAAATAAAATATTTGTTTCAAACTTTATTCATTACTTTAAATTGTTTTCATTGATTTTATTATTATGATAGAGATGCAAAGCCTCATAAGTGATTATTAAGAATTTCTTTAACCAATGAAAATATTAATAGCTTAAATTTTAAATTCTCCCGCTACTTTTTAAAGCTAAATTGAACGACTTAATAATTTCTAAAGGTGATAAATCGTATTTTATGTTTTAAGGAAATTATTTCATTTTCTAAATGGGCCAGTTATAACCAAACTTAATGACAAAACGTAACAGTTTGCTTCTACCACTATTTGGGCTTTTGCCAACCTAACAGGGGCACCGCATAGCTTTTGCAATCTAGTATCGATTCTTTGTTATTGATGTAATCGAGTCTTGGTTAAATTACTACTTCATAAGTGAATTTGTCATCAAATAAATAAAAACTTACAGTGTGACTCTGATGCTTAATATTTACTTCTAGAAATTAATAAGATATATTTTTGAGAAGTTATAAGAATTTTGTGTAATAAAAAATGCAATTTTGTACTTGAACTTATTTACGCATCTTACATTAACAAGTGAGGCATTGTTTCTTGTGTATTTTTTCTCGCTTCATTGAATGAGACCAAACACGAATTCGTATAACTCATATTTCAAAAGTTGAAGTGGTTATTTTGATGTAATATTTTTGAATTATACATATTACGAAAAAAAACCTTATAACTTCAAAACTATTATTCCGATCAATTTGAACTTTATCTCATTCAGTTCTCCATGAAGAATTATATCGGAAAAGAGATCTTACTTGTACAGATAGTTCTTGGATAGCAATGTTAAAGTATATACAAAAGTACGTTTTAAAAAGTACTTTTATTACATATAAGCTTTTGCGATTTTTGAACTAATTTCTATTAACTTATGTATTTTTTTATTCGAATAAATACATAAGTAACTATGCATTACTTGTTTACACAGCAATATCAGAAGCCTAAGTAGTACAAATTAGCAATTTTAGTACATTGTACACTTATAACTTCTAAACTAATCGGTTTAGTTATAATTTATAATAGCAAAACAAAAAATATCTCGGGGAACTTATCTTTCCAAAGAAACACTTTAACTAATATTGTACGTGATAAGAAATGTGTCAATTTTTTTCTCCTTTTCTCAACCATCTTTATTTCAATAATGTTTGTTTAAATTCTTTTTTATTTAAATGAAAGAAAAAGCTTACAATTTTCAAGCCATGTAAGTCTGAAAATGTTATAATTTTTTTTATTTATTTTATCTTTTACCAACTGAAGGTAAAAGTTTTGCCTTAAGCTAGATTAGACGAACTCCGTTGGTTTGGCCATTGTAGTGTTTTGTACTACTTTTGAGTAATTTAAATTTTTGTTTTATTTAAGGGAATTATTTGATAAACATTACTACTGGAAATAAAAAAAAAATCAACCCTTTTTCATGGGTAATGTTAATTTTTAGTAAGATACATTCTTTACATTGAATTGCAAAATCTTAAAAGTTTTATTTAAGCAACCTAAAATGCGAAAACTAAAAAAAGAAAAATATCATAATATCGGAACATAAATAAAATAAGATTTTTTTGAAAAAAACGTTGGTACCTTACTACAGTCGAACCCCGCTATAGTGAACCGTCTGCGGACTCAGTAATGTGTCCACTATAACCGATGGTTCACTATATCCAAATTTTTTGAANTACTTGAAATAATTTGGAGATATGATTTCACACTTAATACAGTCGAACCCCGCTATAGTGAACCGTCTGCGGACTCAGTAATGTGTCCACTATAACCGATGGTTCACTATATCCAAATTTTTTGAAGAATATTTTTTGCATACGACAGTTTAATGATTGAAAATTGGCTTTGCAATTTTGCATAAGTTATTTAAAAAATTATTAACTAATTAACAGATAATAAAGCAAAAATTGATTGAAAAAGTAATTACGTCGCTAAATATTAGTTTTATTTTCACTTTTTATGAAAAAAATTTGTGATTTTTGATTGAACACAATTTGATTTTAAATTGAGTTCATCAATTTTCTTATCTACAATGTGCAAAGAATGCAAGATTTTTACATTTTGAACAAGATTTCGAACCATCTTAACAAAGCATCTTCTACGTTTTCTCTTTCAGCTCCACGCAGTTTTTTCGATGAAACCATGTTTTTGTCGTATGCCGCAAGAATTGCACTTCGATTTTTCCAAATGTTTGAAACTGTAGATTTTGACAAGGAAAATTCCTTACACAGTGTCGATTGATTGGTTCCATCATCAATACGCTTTACAATTTTAACTTTGTCCTCTATCGAAAACGCTTTTCTCTTTAGAGAATTTGCCATTTTCACTGCTTTTGAAATAAAAATCTTGTCTCAAATAGATAATGTAAGAATATGAAGAGAGCAGCTGTAGAATGAGTTAAATTGTTCCCCTTCTTGATTGTCAAGGGGTGATTTGTAAAGAATATGGTTTGAACAGATAAGAAAATTCCAAAAATTCAGCAGGTGGCCAAGTTAACTAGTTGTAGAGCAAGCTTGGGGAAAAGAGATAAAGCGAGGCTTGTCAGGGAGGGGGGAGTATAAGATAAATGATCTGTTTGACATTTATTACAGTATAGTTAAAAGTGATAAGCATAAAGGAGAGTAATATGACACATTTTATAGGAATGCATTCATTTTCAGTCCCAACACCTACAAGTTTAAAGATGGAGGACTGAAAAAGATATTTAAAGAAATGAAATTTGAGTCCACTATAACCGAGTTTCCAAGTTCTAAGCTGTTCACTATAAGCGTTAAAAATAACATTATTTAAATAGGAATACGGACGGGACCGCTAAAAAAGTTCACTACACCCGAGTGTTCACTATATCCCAGGTTCACTATAGCGGGGTTCGACTGTACTTTCTTCTTATAAGCAAATTTCCCTTTATTTAAATAGGGAAAGCCAAGCATTAATCGTCAAAAGAATAATTAATTATGATGTTAAGCTTCGAACTCTTTTACAGTGGTTTTTTTTTTAAATCTACAGACAACTCTTCATTTATACTTACTGCTGCATTCTAAACTGGCAAAGACAGTAAATATATCCGAAGTCCTCATCACCTCAGATAGGAATGCATTGGTATAGATCAATCTACTTTTATCTTCCATTTCTGGATTTCTGTCTGATCCCACCACTTCCAAAATCTCTCGATACACATTCTCTTGTTCTTCTGGATATTTCAAAGCAGCTTCAATAAAAATTCCAGCGAACATTGCCACAAAAAGAATACCATCGGCACAGATTTGCAGCAATGATCTCAATAGAACTTCGTCTGAAAAGGCATGCAGAGCAAATTAGATAAAATGAAATTACTTTCTGCAAACACAAAATCTCAATTAAAAAACTTTCTGCACGCGTCGTCACCTCATTTTAGTGAAATTAATTTGAAAATCACAGATTTTTTTTTTAAAAAATGTTTCATTTTTATGATTCATACCACAGGCGTGAAATTGGTAAAAAGCTGAAAAAAGTGTATGAAGGAAGCATTTACTACAGAATGTTATCAACGCTTTAACGAAAATATCGTTGTGAGATTTTATTTATTTAAATTGTTTGTTGAATCTCAATGCGTGACTTTTAAATCACCAGAATACTAACTCGATATTTAATTTCAAATTCACATGAATCTGAATGCGAATCTCTGATTTTAAAATCGCGTGAATACGATTCTCGATGTTTCATTTTTAAGTAAACTTAGCCCGAATCATAATAGTGGCTTTTAAATCGCGTGAATACGGAATGTAATATTTGATTTTTAAAAAAAAATCGTGAAATTACGAAGAAAAAAAAAGCCCGATTTTAAATAGCGTGATTTGGAATCACGATGTTTGATTTTAAATCATGTTAATATCATTTTAAATCGTGTTTGTATTCGTAGGAAAAAGCGTACGAATGAATCTTTTTTCTTCTCGGAAATTCGAAAAAAGACACATTTTCTTTGAAGTGCTTTTTTTTTCTTCATTTTTAGTAATGGTAAAAAAAATTGGCGTGTTGATGATGAATTCATGGCGTCTGCGTAGATAAGTTTGTTTTACTATATTAATACTCTAATGATCTAATTCTAATGTTTTTAAACTAGCCTTATTTTTTAATCATTATTGGTTTAAAAATTATTTTTAGTCCAGCTAATTATATATTGCCTGACGATTCATACCCTAACGAACATTAAGAATTTAGACTGCATCATTCTGTATTACATGGGGTCACAAATAAATAATAAAAAATTGAAAATAAATATTTAAAAAAATGAGAGCTTCTAAAGTAAATCATGGATTTCAGTGAAGGAACACATAAAAAATGTCATACAAAAATAAATATTTAAATGAATAGTTTGATTTATTCTAGGTTTAATTGCTGCTGGTGTTAGTCTGATAATAATTGTTATGTTGATTAAAAGGACACGAAAAAGCTACAACACATAGAGTAGAGTTCTTATAAAAAGAGATGAAGTCAAAATAGTGTTTTATGTTACTTACTGCGAGTACAAAATGAATTTAATTTTAAATTTCAATTATTCAATAAATTTACTATTATCTTCTCTTTGAAAACTTTATCGAGCACTTAATACTCATATTTAAAATGAGATATTATATTTATTGTTTTACATTAAACGTTGCTCTTATTGGAACTTTTTTTAATGTGAAATTGGAAGGTATTACCTGTAAAATACTTTGCAGTAGGATCCTGCCTACCCTCTCTCAACTTCTTTTCTTTGTAGAAAGCATCAATTGCATTCCGTATGTGATTTTCATTGTAGGTTGCTTTATGTCTATTGATAACCTTCGTTAATATACTTCTCATGACCACGTGACCTTTTTTACCTTCTTTAACATTCATGTGAAATGGGAAAAGAAAATACCTACGACCAAAAATATTAAAGTGTCGGTATTGAAGTAAATGGGTTAAGTCAGTTATTTTTTGAATCAGTAATTACGTAAAAAAAAAAACAATGTAATAAATACTGTAAGGAATTTTAGAAAATTTATAACTAATTTCATAGAAAAATACATTTGTCTAAGGTTAAAATCTATCTTAGTTAACACGCTTATTTTAAATGAGTTTGCATATAATGAGTATAAGATATTTTGAAAGCTTAAAACTAAAGACTCAAACCCATAAATAGAATCAGCTGTTCGCTGAAGGCGACTAGTAATTAGAATATACGTATCTCGATTATGTCATTCAATTATTTAAATAGAGCATTGAAACAAATAATAAGCCTTCCTGGAATACTATTTGATGTAACTAACCCTATCTTTAGTTAAGTGATGAGGAAACGGAAAAGGAAATTCTAACACATGATCCTCTGAGGATATTTTGTGTGAGCAGTGTCGGTGTGAGCCGGGATCAGAATTCGCATCAACCAGCTAAAGCTGGGATTCGAACCTGATACTCACCTCATTGAGAAACGAGCGCTCTATACACTTCAGCCGCCCCGAATCTCTAATAAATTAATTTTATATTTTATTTTATAACCGGCGTTGAGCAACCGATCCAATTCTGATTTTAGAATTATCTACGTTCAACTCCGTAGTCTTGTCATTTTGAATTTAATCCTGGAGAACTCCTGAATCAAGCATTGGGAGAAATTCGTTCAGGACTCATTGATGGAACTTGCTCGCATTTGCGTAACATATAAATCGAAAAACCCTCACGGTTAGCTCAATGCCAATGGAATTCAAAACTATGATCCATCTACAACTGAAGATATTTTATGTAAGCACTGTGGTCCGTGTGAAGGTGGAGCTGAATTCGTATCAACCAGCCAACGCTGGGATTCGAACCTGAGTAAAGAATCCAACTCCTCAAAATCCGTTGATGTCATTTTGCAATATACCAGGTTAATTGGAGGAGTTTTAAGTTATTATAATCAGTCGGAATTTTCTAGGCTTATTGCATTAAGTATGATTCATAGTTTCATTCAAAACTTATTTTAATAAATCTTCTTAAAGTTTAATAGCATGAGCCAAGTGAAGTAAAGATTTTACTAAAAAGAATTCAAATAAAGGGAAGTATAAAATAGTTTTGATCAAGAAATAAAGACTAAGTAACACTTAGCAGTAATTATTGATATTTACAACAGTACGAATACATTATTAACGTTTAATTTATGCGCGTATAGAAAACAATAAAATTAATTAAAGAAAGGCTAATGGTAACAAAAGAACAAGTAATAGTGTCTCTTAGAAAGTTTCTATATAAATATGTTTAGTAACAAAAAAGTTGTATTAAAATGGTTACTTAACGCTGCAGAAAGAAATGGAAACGACTATTGAATCTATGATCCAAATCAGTCGAAAGTATTTTTTTTAATGAACTATCGTTTCAACATTGATTCATTCAGTTGATTTTGAATCATTCTTATTTTAAGTCTATCCGGATGGATCAATCTGTCACTCGAATATGCAGTCATTCAAGGCAATTATTCGAATTTGTGATACAGTTTCTGATTTGAATTTCAGATTATTTGATTTTGATCCAATTCATGGACTCAAGTGCAATGATTAAAATTTTTTAATCAGTTTACTCGAGTCAACGATTCAATTCATTTGAAATAAATGGTTTGAATCACTTTATATAAACAAATCGCCAGATTCCAACAATCTTGATGATTCAAATCCTATCACTAACTGAGCATCAGTATTGAATCATCACCTATCGTTGTCACCACACCGAAACCACGAGTCTGCTGATGGCCAAAGTTGCAGATTCGTGATTTTGGCGTTGTTTTGGCAAAATAGGCATACTTAGCGAAATTTCCAATGAGAAGAAGATTAATGCTTGTCATGCACATCAAGTTCTTGAAGTAAGCTCTGTTGAACTCTACTAATTCCTGTTCTGTGACTCCATCATTACCAAACAGTGTTTGGCGCATGACTTTGGTGCATTTCGACAAGAGTATCTCAGCAATGTCTACGGGTTGGCCGTTTGTTCTTCTGAGATCAACGATGGTACTGCGAACAATATCATAAATAGGGCCCGACAGATGGTCTTTAACGGTCGTCATACCTCGTTCTCTAAACTGATTCAATAGAAACTTCCTGGCAGTCTTCCAGCCTTCTCCTCTCATATATACAACACCTGCAAGAAAAGATATTTCCTCCTTAACTATTAAAGAAAAGTTTGTCATTTTTTAATGTCGTTCCAAAAATAAATAATTGTTATACCAAAAATAATTGTAAATAAATAAATAAAAACAAAACAAAAAACTTCTTATACCTGAGATATGCCCCCAAATTGAAACGGTGAATAAATTGAAAAGTGTACGAAAAGCATTTTCGGAGCGTTGCGGAGGTAAAGGTCTGAATCAATTATGCTGTTAAATTAATATGAATAATAGATTAACATATTGCTTTCTGTTAATTACTTTTTTTTTCATTTTCTCTTAAGCAATCAGGCATATGCTATTAATATTTTTTTTATAAATGTTTAAAGTGACGTAATTCGAAAAATATAGATATTTTTTTCTTTATTTTTAGTATTGTGACTTGGTAACTTTTTTCGTTGAATAATTATGGCAAATTTCTGCAGTCGTTATAACAACTTAATAACGATTCATTTTGATTGAGAAAGGAATAATGCAGGTTTCTTTTCTAACATTTTCTCATCTGAAGTTTTTCTTTCCTTTTTTAAAATAAATTTTTTTCTTCACATTTTGTGTTTCGTTTAGGTGAAAAGTAATAGTATAAAAATAGTGGTAATATTAATGATTTTAAAATTGTTTTGAAGTTTTAATTCCATGTTCGGCTTTCTCTTTTGTTTTAATTAATGAATGAAAAATAATGTGCTCTTAAGAGAATTTTTTGTATTTTTTCTATAAATAATAATTAAAAAACACGAAGTCAATTTGAAAAATAAACACAATTTAATAAGGACTTGCCTTATTAAATATTAAACGAGCCAATCTATGAACAAAAATTTCTCACGCTCAAAAACATAAAGTACACATAAAAATAAAGTACGCAAAAATCATAATAATAAATCGCACGCAATGTTGCTGTGTTATTTTTTTTTAAAGTATCACAAACAGGTGAAATAGAAATACGTATATATTAGGGGGACTGGAAAGTAATGTCGTTTCAGTGCATTTGACATTTAAGATAAGATTTTATTTTTAATCGATAATGTGTTCACCCTCGTTATCTACAACCTTTCAATGACGGATCAAAAATGGATCGAAAAAAATGAATTGGTTTTTAAGACTAACGAATATTTTATGAGCCGAAACAACATTACTTTCCGGTCCCCCTCCCCATATATCAATATAATTTGCTTCAAACCTTGAGTGAAAGAATTAAATTTAAAGATTGTACTTACCCCCGTTTAAAAAACTGTAAAGAAGTTGAAAAGAATCTGGTCTTTCATAAAAGCAGTCCGTTTTGGTGATGTGAGCTTCTCTGACAGCTTTGACATTCCCGAAATGAATGAATAAACGCCCCGTGTAAGTGAAGCTGAAGACATCGCCGTATTTCTTTCCATATTCCATCAGTTGCAAATGGCAGGTATCATGTCTCAAAATAGGCCACAATCCAAGGTAAGGGAAACCATAAGGTCCGGGTGGTGTTCCTCTTGATTTGAAGTGGTAATACAGTAAGCTTAGGAGGACAACTGCTATGGCAATGTAGAACTCAGTTGTGATTTGGGACATACTCGTAGGGTTCTAATATGAGAGGAGAAATTATTACATAATATTCATGCGTCAGGTTTTTATCACAATAACATATATGGCAGTGATTTAATAATTGCTGAATTAGAAATATTCATGGTTTACTGGGTTATCTGACAATTCTTGACTGTTTTGAAGAATCACAAGGAGCACAAAATTTTGAAATTTTGGTAATTTTTCCTTCTTCATTTATGTAAGTGCCATCCTGTTCCACAATCTCTATGCAATCTAGAAGTGCCATCGTTCCGGAGTTTCACAATGTTTTCGAGTGTTCTACATGAGTTTTCTTGTCATCGAAAGAATTATATAGCACAGAGAAATTCCAAAAAAGAATATTTATTATGATGAATGATAGATTTTCAGTCTGAAGAGCATTGGGGCTGATGAATATATAGTATAGAACATTATAACTTTTGTTATTGTTCGAAATATGACTTCTTCTCATTCTTTTCTTATTAAACTCTCATTGTGAACACATTTTCTGTTTATTCTATCCGTCAATTATCCTGATTTATATAATTTTGTCACCTATCAAAAATCGGTATTCCAGACAGTCCAATATTATTTGTTTGTATGAAGTTTAAATAAAATAATATGAAGTTTAAATGGAATGGTGAATATCCGATGCTTCAAGTCTATGGGAAATTTTGATAGATTTTTTGAAGGAATGATCACAAAGAATGAAAAATTTGAACCCATAAAGAAGTCAATGGTATTTGCGATACATCAATTTTTAGTTTTAGGAAATAGATATTTCTCTATCAAATGAAAGAAATGCGGCATGAACTTTAAATAAATTGAGTTTTTTACACAAAAAAGAAATTTTTTTCTCATTTGTTTCATCAAAAATAAGTTTTACATATTATCATAAATATTGACCCCTTATTAAATTCAAATGATTGACTTAGCCCAAGCATTTTTAAGGAAGCCATTTTTTTTGATTAGTCATTTTAATTGATTTTTTTCTTGAATGAAAAGTGTAGTATTCTTAAAAGTATACACGTAGTCATATTGAAATCTTTTTTCAATTTGAAATAACAAAACTTAGGAGGCTCACTCAACTCAATCGCTTCTTTCTACATTTTCCACAAAAACGCAGAAGATTTTGTTTTACAATGATCGTAGCTTTATGCAAAGATTATTTTGTTTCTATGCAACAAATGACTTAGATTTAAAAAATAATCATCTGTACTTAAAAATAAAATGAACCTAAAGAATGCAGATTGTAGGACTCGATAAGAAAAAATAAATGAGAAGTCATTTTACTCGCTGACGAGACAATCAAATAGGGAAAGATTTTTATTAAGTTTCTTATTTTTTTAAAATAAAAATATCAGGCATATATCTCTCTCTCTTTCATACTCTTTTTGTTACTTTTGATTGAGTCTTAACACTGATCGAATATAAATTTTTTTTTATTCCATCGTACTCTATGTACATTTTTCAACAATCCTCCGTGATTTCTGAGTTTCATAGTTTTTGCGCTGCAAAATGTTAATTGGAACACCCAAAACATCGGCGGTCCTCACAATTTTTACTGTAGAGAGATTAAACTCTGTAGATTTACTATATCATCCATCTTACGTCTTTTAAATTTTTGAGGGGTTTCTTCTTTTAAGTTAAATGTTTAAAATTGAAAAATACTTTTTTGCGTTTTTGTAATGTATCACAATACCGATAGAAACGAAAAGATATAAAAATGAAAACCTGCCTCTAACTAGACCTGACATACTCAATTAAATTTTAATTTTATAAATGCATTACCATTAAAGCGTTATGGAATGAATCAAAATTCATTTTGAAGTTCATTACAAGTCCATAACAATGCATAATTGTAATAGATTGAGCAGGGAGCAATTTATTATATGGAAATGTGTAAATTGTTCTTAAAAACCGATAAAATACGTCGGTAACGAAGAACTGAAATATTGAGCGTGTAATCATAAATCAAGAACTCTAAAACAAATGTTTATAATGAAAATTCTTTTCTCGCGGGAACATAATGTTAACTGAACAATAAGTTGAACAGAAGCAGAGATGCCAACTTGCACCGGACAGCGAATAAATATTTTCGAGTGGTAATTTATTAATTGTGATTCTTGACTTAATAAATTCAATTTATTAGGTTTTTATCCACCACTATTTCTAAATAATTCGAAAGCTTATATCATTCGCCACTTTGTTATAGTTATGTCCATTTGACCGCGTCTGGCATGAAGCATTAATTGTTAAATTAATTAATCAAAATATACCTTTTGATATAATTAAAATTCTAAACTCATATTTAACCAAAAGAACCTTTCGGATTAAACTCAATGGCGAGCTATCAAATAAGAGGCTAATACGTGCCGGCGTACCTCATGGAAGCATCCATTGTATTTAATCTTTACTAGCGATTTCCCTATTAACTACAGTAACCATAATTATTTTATTGCTTTCTACGCTGATGACACAGCGATTGCCATGAGATCATTAAGACCAGATCAGGCAGTTAAAAATCTTAACGAACAAATGCCACCAATTGAACAATGGTGTCGCAACAATAAAATAGCGATTAATACTGATAAATCTCAACTAATGATTATAAGGAGGAAAAAAAGGCACCAAAAAAATAAACAGTGGCGTTATCCTTTTTAATGATAAAATCCCAATCACTAATAAGGCCACCTACCTAGGTGTAACCTTTAATGATAACCTTTGATAATGATAACCTTTGATGTAACCTTTTAATGTAACCTAATGATAACCTTTGTACGTGGAACCTCCACGTACAAAATATTATAAATAAAATCTATGCAGCATACAACTGCCTCAAACCTATTCTTAATGCTAATTCATCCCTCCCAATAGACCTAAAACGCTTGCTATACTTACAATGTCTAAGGCCCATCCTTACATATGCATGCCCCGCCTGGGGTAATATAATTAACAATACCCAGATAAATAAACTTGAAATAGTCCAAAATAAAATATTGAGACGCATCACTGGTGTGCCTCGCTATCTACCAATTATTAACAATAAAAATGACTTAAAAATAGACCCAACCATGAATTTTATAAACAGATTAAATGCTAGTTTTTATAGCAAGTCAAAAAACAAAGACCGAGGGGGTTTTGACGCCCTGCTAAATAAAGAACTAATTGTGGATATGAAGAACCACAACCCCATAACTGCATTCCTGCTCTCAGATTGCATACTGTCAAAGTACTACTATACATAGTGGCCCCCCTTTTTACATATATGGATGCTCGCAGAGAGAGGAAATGACTAGAAGGGTGATCCTCGACTCGCTACCTCACTTTTATATTGCCACTTATTTCGCATCGTAACTTTGTTTCTTCCACACATCTGTCATCTCAGTATATAACTCCCTTGAAGGAATTCTATACATCCCCCCTATATTTTAGGTCCTTTCACTATTAGTATAAACTGATTTGTGACTTCCGCCTCTGTGTTTTCGCTCGCCACTCTACCCATCTTCCCATTGTCAATATTACAGGCGCCCACGGGCTCAAGCTCATATGAAAGAGTCAATTGTCCGCTTCGCGGACGGGCACTCTGTAAGAAACACCAGTTCAGTTCAGTATAGTTAAGTCATGCTAAACCTTTTATAAAGTAAACAAAATTAGTGAATTATTTGCAAACTAGGAGGCTCTGCCACCTGCTCGCTAACGCTCGCCAACCCCCGAGAATTGCTACGCAATCCTATGTGGTTCACGCCGTGAAGCATGGCTCGCTGCGTTCGCTCGCCAATGAACACAATGTTCTAGCACAAAGACATAATATATTATCATCAAAGACATAGTATTTTATCATCAAAGACATAGTATTGTACTTATGTAGAAAAATTCTACCAATGTTCTTATTGGCTTTTAAAAAAGTATATTAGCTATTTAGATTGTACATGGTGAAAAAATCAAAACATTAGCTAAATAAGAAACATATTAGCAAAATAAATTATCAAATATTGCTTCACTAATATTCTGCATTTTAAAGCGTGAAAATTCAATGCATAAATAAACGCGAAATATAAAAAAATTCAATGCATTCAATACAAACACAAACACACGTTTTTTAGACGTTTAGGTAGATCCCAGTAGAAAAATATCAATTCAACAGCGGCCTTTTAAAGCATTCTCACTTCAATTAATTAATTAATTCCTAATTGAGTTTAAATTAAATATTGTCATGTTTTTAGTGCATGAATCTGAATTGAACAACCTGATAATGCTCACTCTGGTTATTGTTATCTGGTTGCTCACTACGTGCTCTTGCGCGCCGAATCCAATCAATTAAAAATGAAAACTGTTGCCAGCGCGAGAAAAGAAATATCATCGGTTTTATTGATACATACATACGTACGTATTAGCGTTTTATATAATAAGAAGATAGATTTTAGTTTGTAGTTATTTACCGCTTTTTAAAATTATTTTGGCATGTCTGGAGCAGTTGGCATCTCTGCAGAAGTCGAATAATTCATATCAAGAAACAAACTGTTCTATATCTTTGTTTTAATTATGCTAATTAGTTTACGAAGATTCAATATTAATTCTGAGCTATATTTTAGTTTTAGTGATGCTTTAAGGCAGGAGAAATATGCATTTTATTAAATCTGCGTTGTTCTTGTCTTTCCTTTTCTTATATTCATTTAACACATTTTATCAGTTTATATTAGACTTTTGAGACTTCAAATTCCTCATTGTATCTATAGAGAATTTAAATCAGACAAGACTACAATAGCATAACTGCTCCCTATGCTGGTGATACCGGGATAATAGTAAAATCCAAAAATCCAAACATAGCCCTCAGAAAACTACAAGAAAAAATACAAGACGTAGAAAAGTGGTGCCGCCTAGACTGGAAATTTCAAGTAAAAGACCAAAAATCACAACTTTTAATCATCCGAAATAAAGAGAAAAGAAAATACCACCACAGAACAAGTTAATTCTATTTAAAGAAACAATACCAATAGTTGACAAAGCCAAATACCGTGGACTCATCCTTAATAGCAAATTCAACTGGAATGATCACATCAAAAGCATAACCAGAAAAGCACAAGCAGCATGCAGAAAACTCCAGGTACTACTCTATCAATCCAACATGGCACTAAAACTCAAAAGATTGCTTTATTTATCCATGATCCGCCCCATTCTTACACATGCTTCACCAGTCTTGACAAATATAACACAAACTCAGCTAAATAAATTAATAGTCTGCCAGAATAAAATATTAAGAAGGATAACAAAAAAAACCAGATGGTTCGTAAGAAATAATACAATACACCATGACCTCAAAATAGATACAATAGACCAGGGATGGCGAACCAATGGCACGCGTGCCATTTATGGCACGTAACACAATATTCTGGGCACCCCACTGATCACAAAGTTCACTATGAAGCATATTAACAATTAAATTTTTAAAAAAATAAATAAAATATGCAATTATGAAAAAAAACATTTACAATTAATGCCAACAAAACAATAACCATAAAAAACAAGCTAACAATAAATAACTAGCAAAAAAAACAAAAATTGGCAGCCCTGCTTAAACTAGCATCTTACAACCTAATATAAGTTATTTGTCATTTAATCTGAAACAACAGAAGTCACACTAATATTACTTTAAGTTAAATTACGCGTATAACTGAGACATTGCAAAAAGATTTTTTTTTCGTAGTAAATAAAGAGTTTTGAGTTGATAGTATTTAGTATGATTATTTTCCCAATAATCACGAAGTCAAAATGATTTGATGGCACGTCTATGACCTCATTAAACAGTTTTTTGAAAAAAAATGGCACGATGCTGCATAAAGTTTCGCCACCCCTGCAATAGACAAACATAATAGCTAAATTAAATAACAAATTCTACGAAAAAGTCACCTCTTGCTCTACAGCAAATTTCAATGAAATTTTCAATGAATTGTATTTCTATTTGAAAATGTAACTGTGAAGACAAGAACATCAGACCAATTGCAGCATACTATTGCAGTGATGCATCATATTCCCGACATCAATAGCATATACATAACCTCATTTTCATCATATCTACTTGGCTAAAGTTAATACTTTTACAATATAATCTTATCACCCCACTGCACAGTCAGAACCTCAATGATTCAGATGAATACTCCTTTACTTCATTTGCATTCCACTACCTCATCGAAGCATCATAAAGATCAAGCTCAAGATGAATGGGAAACGGGCCTCAGGTGCCCAGATATTTTATACAGTTTAAGAGAATTTAAATGAATTATTTTTTCTAAATTTAATTTTCAGGTAGCGCTGAAATGTATATAAATCAAATCAAGAGTTAAATTAAATGAAATTTTAAGAAATCAAAGTTTTCATAAAATATGTATGCTTCAAATTTTTTTTTAAAAAAAATTCAGTTTAAAAAGAGTACCGACATAGGTACAAAGCTAGACTAAAATATATAAGCGATTAATATTATATATAAATGTGTAAATATATAAGTATCTTATAAGAAATCGTTCATTTACGAAGCAATCCGAAAGGAAATGCGATGATAGTTCAGATGATTGGAAAATGCTGTGCTCACCAAATTATTATACTCAACCTCAGAATAATGCAGGAGGCACTTTCACATTTTAAATAATTTTTTTAAATTTTTCAAGAAATATTGAGAGGATTATTTTGTAACTTTAGAGTTCAAGAGATTTCTCATACTTTGTAATAATAAGGTTTTTTAAAGCTGTCTGAGGAGCCGACAATAAATTACTAAAGAAAAATAATATTTGCCAGAAAATCAAGCTTGTATCGATTACTTTGGTTTTTATTTGAAATTACTGCACCATAAAATCTTGAGAGATATGGAATTTATTGATTTGGAATTTATTTATTATTATTATATTGACGCTAAATAATAATGCTTTTTTTTCGCTAATTTAGAAATATTCAGTAAAATTTAACGAAATTTTTGGAGCAATTTGAAATTAAATACAAAAATGTTGTTTTAAAATTGGAAAAAAGCTCGCTTCAGATAAGCTTTTAAAGGGATAGGAGCATTCAATGTGAGCATTTAAAGTAACTCTTTTGTACTGCGTAACAGCGAATAAAATTTTTTTTTTGTTTTTTTTTTTAAATTTTTATTTTTTATAATTAGTGAATTTTACTTGGCAACTAATAAAAAAAGTCTTACATGAATAACTTAAAAAGTTTCCAGTAATTTTCTATGTAGTTTTTGTAAAAAAAAGGCTCTTTAAAATGATCAAGGGTTTTCCGCAAATGTTATTTTTTATTATTGCAAATGACACTAACTTATAGGAAAGAACTATATCTGAAACACTAATGCATATGTGTATTGTTTAAAAACCGATTATTATTATTATTTGCGTTAGCAACAAGGAACTGAAATATCAAGTGACTGAGCAGCCATGAGCGCAAACGCGTAAATGTACTTGTTTAAAATTTCTGAATGAAATTTTTTCTTTTCACGCGTCGGTGACAAAAAGCTAAGAAATTGAGCAACAAGTTGGTCAGAAATGAAAGGTTAAAAGCGATTTATACATATAAACTTATGAACCGTGTCACATTTTTATTTTATGATAGAATTAACACAGGAGTATTTAATTACAATTATGATACTTTACAATTATCATCGAAAATTGACTAGATATGCTTTTTTTCAGTTTCTCTCACTATGTTTTTTTAATTTATATATTTGTAAATTACGAATTTAATAAATTAACGAACTTAAAACTGATGTCTTCAAATAGTGAAATTTATAATTGCGTAGCAGTTCTATGGATTATTTGTTTCAAACATAATTTCCAAGCATCATTGAAATGCATATAAATCAAATGAACGAAACGAAATGTATAGGAATAAATTATTTCACAACACGTACATATTTTTAGGACTTCATTTTAAAAAGAGTACTACTAGATTGAAACAAAAATAAGTATCCTATAGATGAGCGAAATAAACCGAAAGAAACTGAGAACGCTGTTTCTGGAGTTAGGTGAGCACAGCGCCGGTGTATCATTTGAAATTATAAGAGAAACATCTGCCTCCCATATATGAGTAAATAATTATTATCCATTTATCAGATTCAATTATATTATCTTATGACAAAAAAAAGTTTCATATTGTCTAATAAGAACAAGTGTGCTTACCTTAGACCATCAGACCTTGTATGTTCTATTTCATCCTACGCACTTCCCGATTTAGGGAGTAAAAGTAGACTGAATTAAAACAATTTATCAGTCCTTATAAATCATGACGTCAGTCAACCTTCAACGTCGATAATATATTTAATATTCCACTTTCTCTCTACCAGATCCTTGTATTCAATTTAGTTCATAAGTAACAGGACAATTTCAATATTTCTTGTGTTTTTTAAATATAATTTGAATCAATGGCCTAAAACAAGCGACTTTCGTTAGTCAATTTAATATTATTGCATTATCTAATATGATTTAATAATCTTTTAAATCTTACTATCGGATATTTTAAAATATGCATAGTTTGAATAGAATGATGCATATACTATTTAAATGGCTGATATCCATTGGTATTTATAAACAAATAAGAATGGAAAACTTTTACAAATTGTAAAGAATACTTCTGACTGAAACAAGGAATTAGAATAAATGTTAAGCCTACCTAAAAATTCGAATTGACCAAAACGGAAAAATTTTAAATCAGATTCATAAGCATAAAGTACCTGTAGTTGCTAACTAGAAAGAGTTATTATCCGTTAAGAAAATGAGAGTGTTTTTATGTCCTCTCACTTTTCAGCTTATTCAACTAAATCAGCAGGATAATTACAAATAAAGAATTGTCAGAGTCCTTAATAAATCAAGCTAAGATTAATAAAAAAACAGCTCAAAAAGATCAAATTAAAAAAAAAAAGCCAAAAGAAAAGAAAACAGACGATAATTTAAGAATATTTCGGTATTTGCACTTCAAGAAAAAGATCACAGACACCCACACATGTGCATATGACGTCAGCGCCAGCTGATCGTTTATAAGCAAAATTGCAGGCTAAAGCTGAGCTAAGTTTTTCCACATTAAGCTAGAATGTTAATTAACGTGAAGTTAATTCATTACAACGCCGTATCGTACATCGAATTTGTTGAAATTTACTCCCTTCTCGTCTATGTCTTTTATTTATTTTAGATTTATTATTTGTTTAGGTATTTTATTGTATTGTAACCGTGATATACTTTTGTTTTGTGTGCCCGGCAACTTTGATGCATAATTAGTTTGCTTATGTTTGACATGACTTCGTGCCTGTCTTTGTGTTGAGTAAGAAATATATAGTGAGAGAATTGAAATCTTTGTTGAAGAATCTTTGTGTAAGAATATAGAATGTGCCACTTAAGATAATTGATACTTGACGGGCTTGGCTTGCTCGAAATAGAACGGAAAGAACAGTTGCTAATGTATACAAATGCCACGTTTCAACAACCCATCAGGATCGAGGTACCCAGACTACGTCACTTGCAGGTATCCCATTTTCCAAACTTTTTCTCTTTTCAACCGCGTACGTATTAAAAGGTTTTTCTTAATATTATTTTCCAGAATTTTTATGATTTTTTAAAGATTAATTTATTGATAATTTTGGTCTAGCTAGCGATTTTAATATAAATATGAATATTGAAAAAGGAAAAGAATTTTGTAACGGTTTAAGAAACGTATATTGGCTGAAATTGAAGGCAGCCTATTGGACGACAACAGAACAAACAATGGACGCTGGTGTTTTCAATCGTTTATAAAAGGCGTATATGAAAGTCTATCCAGAAAGAAAAAAATCACCAATAGATATTCAGTGATCATAATAATGAGATCACAATTTTCTCTCCTTTGTAATTAATCGTCACTATATATATCTTAAATTTTATTCCGTTAATTGCACTTGTGTTGCTATGAATAAGAGGCAACATACGACCTGTGCATTCTAAGTGATGAGGGTCAGGGGGTGGGTTAAAAATCAAACATTTTTTTAAAAGAAAGCTCTAAAACCGAACCACTAAATTTATTTCACTGGCAATTTTGATGCATTTTATATACATTGGATTCATATAGATTAAATATAAGACAGAACGTATCTATTTTTTTTTTATTGTTCATGCATTCAGAAATAAATTCAAAATAACATGTTTTGAATAGTTAGAAGATACGTTTTAATGCAGTGGTTCCCAACATAGGCTTCCGTGGGATAGTTAAAGGTGTTCCGAGAACATTTGTTTCAACCAGTAACCTTTAATTACAGTTAGATCCAATCAAAAATAAATTACTTATCACATATTTCGGTTACCCTCATGAAACATACATACATACCTACATTACCCCAAAGTGGGTATAATTCTAAAATTAGCATATATTTCACTAATAAAAATGTTCTTAAATAAATGCATTTAAAAAAAAACAATTGCTAAAAAATAAATTTTTGCGTATTATTAAATTAAAGTGCTAATGCTATCAAAATTAATTTTCACTTTGGATGCAGTATATTTTGCCGAACTCTACACAATTTCCTCAGAAAGCTAAAAGAGTGAAACAATTTTCAGTTTATATGAAATATAAATGATGGTGTAAAAATTAATATCTACAGAGGTATAATTTAAAAGTTTTTAAGATTTATAGCAGACTTGTATTTTTACTGAATTGAGTCGCTTTATGGGCTGTTTTCAGCGAAAAACTGCCATATGAACCCATCAGAAACATGTATGAAAGCTCATCTATATCTCAGAAAGTCTTACCATTATCCTATTTTAGTAATTTTATTGTTATTCCCCCTTAACATTCTTCTCTTTAAAAGATATTTTTTTTAGCTTTATAATTACTATGGAGATCAAATAAACAAATTATTTTTTAGATGAAATATAGAGCTTTCGATTCTTACTAAAAGTAACACAGAAGAAGTAAAAAAAATATCCCTATCATACAGTATTTTGCTAAGCCTAACCACTTTACCTCCACCTCAGAAAAATATTCATAATAAATAAAATTTATACTTAAATTTCTATCTGTTCTTTAGATGTCCCTTTACCTGTTTGAACAAAAATTAATAGTTTTTGATAGTTTATAATGATATTGAAAGAAAGTTTATCAACAGCTTAAACTAGCATACTTTATAAGTCGATTATAAAAAGATAGTTTGTAAACATTAAACTTTTTTTTATCAGTCTCTAACACTAAAATAAAAATGCTGGCCACAATCCCAGCAAATATCTCTAAAAATATTTAATAAATTATCTCAACTTAAATGGAGAAAATAGATATTCTTACATATACCCACTTTACTACACGTATCTACTTTCAACCACCTGACCCTACTTGAGCTCTAATGTTGTTAAAGGAATTGTGGTCACGAAGAAGAAAAAAAAAGACGAGTTATAATTAATATATAATTATATTAATTATAAAATTGAACCAAAATTTAAAAGCAAATAATTCTACCATTTTAGTATAGTTCATAATATTTATGGAATAGTGGTCCCAGTGAACATTTCATTATTTGTAATAAATTTTTGACGAAGTTACGATAAAGCATGATTGTTGAGAAAAAGTATGAAACTTAGTTGACATATTCTCATGATATGATATTTATAGGGCCTTTCCAAGCAAAAAATACAGGTGTGTGTCAGTATGATAATTTGGCAGTCCTCAAAAGTGTTTTTTAGCTACCCCAACATATGAAAGATGTATTTCTTCGTGTCACCCTTGAGCTTTCGCCTTCCAATCATAGCTTCCTATGAGCTCTATGCTTCCAATGAGGTCAGAAGGGGTCGAATCCCAGCAATGGTTGGTCAATACGAATTCCGCACCCAGTTTGCAAAGACCACGGTGCTGACTTAAAATATCCTCATTGGTAGACCGATCATGGGTGAGTGTTCGCTTGCCGTCAGGTAAACCGTGGGAGGTTTTCCTCTCCATGCGACGCAAATGCGGTTAGTTCCATCGAAAAGTCCTCCACGAAGGCAACTTTCTCCCGATAGTTGATACAGGAGTTCTCTTGTCTTCTGGATTGGGTTCAAAATTACGAGGCTACGTAGTTGGACATTAGTAGCCATAAACCCGAAAATTGGGTTTGGCTGTTCAACGACGGTTTTAAAATAAAATCAGTGTCTTATAGTTTAAATTACTTTTTACAAATATTTTTAGTCATCAACATCCTTATCCTCAAGTGTATAAATTTTCTTGAATTAAAATTTTGAAGTTTTTTACATCAAAGTTTATCTCATTCAATATTAAAAAAGCAGTTTTTTATACTCGAGGGCTGGCTTTGGGTCGCCATCAATTTTTGAATCAAAATTATTAATTTTTAGCCTAAAATAATTCTAATTAATGTATACGATAATACTCAGAATGTTTCTTAAATATTTCACTAATAATGTGCAATATTTCATTCTATTGTTTTTGCGTTTTGATATTGAGAACAGATGGAGCAGATTTTTTCTTTTAATATTGAGAGATTTTATGGATAATTTTTTGAATGAGATGCGTATTGTATTTGAATGTTAGTCAGAATCATACATACATAAACAAAATAGTTAGAAGATACGTTTTAATGCAGCGATTCCCAACACAGGCTTCCGTGGGATAGTTAAAGGTGTTCCGAGAACATTTGTTTCAACCAGTAACCTTTAATTATAGTTAGATCCAATCAAAAATAAATTACTTATTACATATTTCGGTTACCCTTATGAAATTATTAAAAGTAAAATACCATTGAAAAAGAAATAGATATTTTTCTAATAATAATGTATTAAATAAATTATGAAAAGATCCTGCATTTATAAAACTTTCATTATTATTTCCTATCGCGCTTTTCAAGTGATAAATGAAATTGTCAAACCATTAAATAAAGAAATGTTTCTCAAATAACGATCATTAACATTTTCAGAAGTTCGATTTAGTTTTTATTTCAAAATAAACCATATTTCTGCACATTTTATTTATTCTCAGCTACTCCCATACATTTACACTTAAAACAAATTTATAACTCAACTAGTTACAGCTTTGTGACTTCGAATTCATCTTTTGGACATAAAAATTGGCTTATGATTATTAATGATAAAACAATGAAAAAAGCTCATTCTCATTATTAAGAGCTTTTAAAATGAAGTCTTTAATTGGTAAATACGTCCGCAATTATCTTTATTTACTTCATCTATAAAGTTGAAGTTCTGTCGAAAGAGGGTTCATCCATTAGGGTTCCATTGCCTAAAAAAAAAATGGGGAACCGTTGTTCTAATGTAACAGTCTTCGAATTCCAATAATCGTCCTCGAAAACTTTCAAGCTCTCTTAGGACAAAAAATTTTCTCAAATCTCGATACATGTGTCCAAACTTCTCTGAAAACGTCTAATTTTTTTACATGGAGTAATTTATATAAAAAAAAGGAAAAAAGCATGATGTTTTAAGCAATTTTAGTGTGTAAAATATTTGTGACTTTTTAAACGATACAATTGTAGTTAGTGGGAAAATGCTGCAAATTAATCGCTGTTTAACTGAAAATATTTATTTCGTAAAGGAATCACTAGGAAAAATCCAGCTAATATCTATTTTATAATTTTTCAGAAGTGGTGTTTTAATTATAAAGAAACACGCTTTTTTGAGATAATCAAATCAGTCCATTTTAACGAAATTATAAAATTGAACCAAAATTTACATACTGGTAAAAAAAAAAACATGTATAATAGGGTGGAGAGAAAAAAATAATCTAAAAGCACCCAAAAGTTGTATATGGATTAGTACATCATTCGTGGATTTTTATGCATTATCTTCATTCCCCGCATAAGCCCTAAAAATTTCACAAAAATTGCAAATTTTTCAAATGTTTTATAAAAATAAATTACTAATCAAAAGTTGTGTATTAAATGAAATATTACTGGTGAATTTTTCAGCACTATTTTCACTCCTTACAACAGCTATAAAAATTTTATAATTTCATAAAAAGTACAAAATTTAAAAAAAATACCATCCCTTTAAAAATTGCCAGATGAAAATGTTGCATATTTACTGAAATATTACTCATGAATTGTTTTGAAATTTTTCTAGTTTATTTTCCTCACATTAACAGAAACTGGAGGTTTTTCTTTTTTTAATAGCTTTTTTCATATTAACAATGCTATTGTGAAACTTATAAAACTACAACCAAAAGTAAACAACAGAAAGAAAACTAAATCACAAAAGTAGCATTGATGGCTAATTTCCATTTTGTATAAAATCACATAACATATTAGAGGAAGCTAATTCCATTATGTTGGTAGATAGATCTTAAGTTTCTTATGCAAGGACTTTGTTTAGCGTAGTGAGCTATCTTGCATTTGAAGTTTCCCAGGGCTTAATAAAACCAAATTTCATGGATATTTTTCAGATGAAACTGTTTGGCTTACATTTTAGATCTGAACTAAGATCAGAAATGTCATATTCTCTCATTTCTGACGTATCTTTTTCAATCCATTGATTGATTTCGCAACTTAAAACATTATTTGCATTAATTAATAAGCATATTTGAGATCACCTCTCAAACCATTAAGATTGAGTCCTGGAACATGAAGATCTGATCATTACATCAAAAGTTATTCACGGTGGTCTGTTTAATTTTCTGCACACTCTGCACCTAGTTTCATCAACATCTGCCTGCTACCCATCATCTCTTTATAAACTTCAAACTTTCGGAAAAACTTTTTTTCTTTCTCAATCCATATAAATTGTCTAACATCCATAAAAATTATTTTTATTCATACACAACAAAACTTTTGAAGGGTTTATTGCAAAACATAATTCACTTTTCTAATATAAATTAATTTTAGGTATTCATCTGTTATAAATTTTAAAAATAGCAACACACATTAAATGGTCAGTTGATTGCAAATGTTTTTTCTATTTTCAATTCAGGATCAATATGAAAAGGTTTAGTTTATTAATTTACTTGTATTTAACAAATAATTTTTTGAATATAATAGTCGAAATATTTTGTTTGGAATTTCAAATATTGAACTCTGGAATTTTACAGATGTTCTTATTTTTCCAAGCAAATCAAAAGATTTTCCTGTAACTTCTTAAGAAAGAGAGAATGAAGAGTAATAGCATAACATAAAAACTATTTTAATAATCATATTCCTATAAAACATATTAAAATTAAAAACTGTATTAGAAAAAAAACTAACAAATAATAACTTGAAACGTTTTAACATCTATTTAATGAAAATTTGATGTGTCTCTGCCAAAAAGTAAAGTTTTCAACCAATCAATGGGAACTTGCATTCTTAGCCTCCAGGAACCTAACCTTGTTAAATAAGCGGATCTCCAAAGTATCCAGGATGTGAAACCTGAAACATTTAAAACACTAAATATACCTTAAAAATTTTTCATAATCATACATATAAATTTAAAAAATAATTGAAGCCATATTCATCTTGTGATTTGTCAGTTACATGCTCTGGATGTGGATTGCTTTTAAAGTAAAAAGGCCATGTGAGCCAGTTTGCATCACAAATGTCTTGGACAGAGTTCTTGGTTCAATTGTATCGTAGATGTCAGCAATTCTAAGAAAGATATCTGTTTCTGATTCTTAACTTGTTAAACAAAACAAAATACAAACTAATATAACTCCAAGCAGAAAAAAATACGTCCTTTTTTTTCCTCATGGTATTTCATATGTTAACCCCTTCTATATCAATCTTTGCCTCTTTATGAATAATAATAATATATAATTGCTTTTAATATACAAAAGAAAGTGTTAGTGAATAAGAAAAAAATTATTATAAATCTACATTTATTTATATCTAAAAGAATTTTAAAGTAAACTAATGGTCTGCGCAATGAGAGAAAAAATACCTTAGATATGTTCTCGTAAAAGCGCCAAGCTTAAGTATTAATTATATCCTCAAGTCAAACTAATTGTTTCCCAACTTTGGTGTTTGAAAATATACTAGTTGTAGTGAATTATGTATCACTTTTTATTTTTTTCCTCAACACTAACAAAGGAACTTTTGTACAGTTATGTAACAATCTTCAGCATTTCTGTAAATTTGTTTATTGGTGTTTATGTTTGTTATTTCCTTTATATTGCCTTAAGCATAAGGGTAAACCTATGATTTTTAAAAATTTGTTAGCCCTTCAATTACACTTGTGCTGGGAAATGCTCACCTTATGGAAATGCTCCTTAATTTGCAGCTCTATTTAATCAAATGATTTTTATCTTGAAAAATACAAATAAGTGTAAATGGCTCATACTTTTCAATCTAAATATAGTCTATAAACTTTTGATTTTATGAGAAAGTTTAAATCCTTAAAGATTCTTAAAAACAAATATTGAAATAAACAAAATAAATTTTTTTAAAAAATTAAAGAAAGCTTTAAATATTTTATTTTATAAATACTCAGTTCCCATTTTTCCATTGTTTCTTTTCCTCAAAGATGAAAAAACATTTATATTTTTCCTCTTTTCTCCCATTCATTAACTCCTCCACAATTGCAAAATAAATTACTCTTGATTTGAATGTGAGTTTTATAAAATAATTCCATTTATAGTAAATTTGTATTCGTTTAAAAATTTTCTATGGGAAAAATTGTTTTAAAAAAAATTGACTGGGGAAAAAGTTTAAAATTGGGCTAATATTTTCTTATATTTGGCTAATAATTTGAAGTCCTTACCGACGTCCTGTATATATAATATATATACACACAGAACTTATACTAGCTATAAAAATATTACTATAAACAAACATACTATAATCAAGTGCAAGAAACACCAAAAAACTATTTTCATAAAATGTATAGTACCTTGTACTTTTAAATCTGGTAAATCAGTCACAGCTTTATAATCTCCTATATATGCTAGCATGCCTAATGATTGAAAATGAAATGGTTTTTTTGTTACTCCATTCAAACTGTCAGTTAAATACCTTCCTTGACGTTCAGCAACCTGAAAATATATGATGAAACTCTTTATCATTTTTTTTAAAAAGTGAATAACAATAAGATGACAACTTCATGATTATAGAATTGCCTGAGATGATTGAATTCACAACTTATTTTACAACATTAACTTTTGCCAGATGGCGAAAATGGACAGCCTCAATTACAATAAATATATTTATTATTTTTGTTTTTTAATTTAAACATCAAAAATAAGTTTGCAGCAAGATCTTTTGCAGTTGATATAATAGCTATGCAGCAAAAAGCAAAAAACTCATTTCAAAATAGTACCAATAGGACATACCTAACAAACCCAACATTTGTTCCTTAAATAGAAATGTCCTTTATTTATAGACTAGATTAAAACTTAAAGAAAAGAGAAAAAAAAGCAATTTATATTGAAAATTCAGGTAGTGTTAAAATTGAAATAAATGCAATATAAATAAGAGAGAGGGAGTCACAGATATTTATTTGAAGTATATTATTAAAAAATATTGTTAATTAAATATTTCTAATCCAAATTTTAAATAAAAATGTTTAACATAGTAAAAAGTTCCAAAACTTATTTTTTCCTTTAAGTTAAAAAAAATTAAGAAACAGTAATTAACTTTTATTTCCAATAATGCTTATTTTTAATTTTCTCATCAATTCATGTCTTTAAAATCTTCCACAGCAGAACATCTATTTCTAACAATTTATTTCATAATTTTAAAGACTCTTTATTTCAATAATTATTACTAAATGAATAAAATGTTCAATTAATATTTTTTTGATCATTAAAAGTAAATGGGAACTGTTTACTAACTTAAACTTTCCTTAAGTATTGATAACTTTATTTAAAGTTTTGCAGAGAAGCTCTATTCTTTTTTGGCTCAGATTATACTTGCTCCAATTCACATAATAATATTTTTAAAAAAAAGGTTATTTTGTTTAATTCAGTTCAAATGTACTTAAACCAAAAATAATTCATAAGGATTACATGGATTCACAATCAGGGTTCCCGAGGGGGTTGGAAATTTTAAAAAATGTTAACGAAATTTAAACAAATGTCGATCATTTAATTTCTGTCTAACTATCACTAAAAATTAGTTTCTAATTAAAGTATATTTGCAAGAAAATTCTAGATTCTAAACCACTTAATGACAAAGTGGTATTAAAAAATTTCTTCCACAAATAACCTAAATTTACTACCACTACTAAAACTTTTAAAGGACCATGAGAATCCTGACAATAGACTCTTTAACTAGAGACAAAGTAATGGAGGATAATAGCTATTTTAGAAGTTCCAAAACAAGGGCTAAATTTTGCCTTTATAGACATTATAAATTAATAAAAAAGTCGGGAATTTACAAATTTTGATAAAATATAATCTCATTGTAAGAGATTAAGAATAAACGAAATCAAAATTCTAAATAAAAAAAAATCAATACAATAAAGATAATAATGAAATAAATCACATTCAATTTATTTGGCATATTTTGCTGCAATTTAATAATAACCCTATAAAAAAAATCTTACACCAAAAATGACACTTTTATTTTTTTTTTTCATTATCAACTGACCTGTGCAGTGCAAGGCAGAGGACATGATTCTATTTCTGCACAATCTCCTATGGCAAAAACATCCCCAGATGGACCACCCACGACTCTCAAGAAGTCATCAGTCAAAATCTGTTAAAAGAAACTTATATATTCAACTCAATAAAAAATATTTATATATAATATTAGATATATTGCTAAAAGTATTATTGTATAATTACTGTATTTAGTAGCAATCGAAAACATTAGTACAAATATTTTATTTTCAAAAAAAAAAAAAAAAAAAACAATNAAAAAAAAAAAAAAAAATCAACCAAAAAAATATAATCATTGCACTTAAATGAATATTTTTAAATTTTTAAAATCTAAATGGGATAATCAATTATGTCAATTACTCTCTTAAATAATAACCAAAAACTTAATTTGGGATTATGGGTGACTTCATTGCATAATAAACTAGTTTTTCTTAGTTTTTTAAACGAAGTCACAATACTTAGTATTAAAAAAAGTCAAAGTAATGCATAAATCATATTTTTTTTAACCTTAACGCCTTATTAATTGTGAAATTTGCAGAAATACACAATTTACCTATTTAATAACTGGTTTCATTTAGCAGAAAGAATACAGGCCAAAATGTAACTTTTTAGGTGTATGGTAATCAGAGGTTACATAACATCATTCTTAATGTTGGATATTAAATGAAAACATTTATTAAAATTTTTTAATACACAATTCAAATTTAAAATTTAAATGATAATAAAAAAGCACAAAAACAATTATTTAATAATGACATTTATAAGCAAGGAAGAGAAAAAAAAACTAAAGTCTTTAACTAAAAATTGAATAAATTCTAATCTTATTTCCATAAGAACATTAATTAGTAGCTGCAAAATAGAATAAGAACATCTAAATACCTAAGAACCCTATGATTCAATTTTCACAAACCGAAATGTAATCTTAATGATTATACTTTTAACACTAATTCATTTGTTTACGACATATTTTAAATTATNAAAAAAAAAAAAAAAAAAAAAAAAAAAAAAAACACACTTTCTCTTAACTTTCTTTTCTTTTAAAAAACTTTTTTGAATTCTGTACTCTTATAATATGTAGGGTAGCTGAAATTTGGGAAATATGATGCCAATAGTCAAGTTAGGAGAGCATTCAAAGTTTAAACGTGTCAATGATAATTTCAATTAAATTTTAAGTTGTAATATAACCAGTTTTTATTTCATTCTAAAGGATGTAATCTTAAATAAAATAAAAAACACAAAATTTAAACAAAATTGATCAAATAATTTTTGAGTAATTAAGTTTTAAAAAAGCGGCTTTTTACAATTTTTAGTTCTAATAAGAACTATTCCAACATTTTTCTTTCAAAATCTGTTATTAATAACATAGTTAAAAATGTTGTACAAATTTATATCATTCAATTAAAAATTGACTATCATTAAATAAGACAGTAAAAACATATTAATTAAGAAAATTATATTTTGCATGGAATTAAATGAGTTACTTAATTAAGTGCAAAAAGAATTAGATTTATTTAAATAGTACCAGGGGTATGGCAAAGCTAAGAAGTTAAAACTTTACTATGGACCTCTTGACTACTCCTATAGTTTGAGGATCACAAATCTAAATTAGTGGAAAAAAGTATGTTTATGCAGAGAAAGTATATTTTCATGTTTGATTTTGTTAATTAAAATATTGTTTGCACAAATTGATTACATTATTTAAGGTTATGAACTATCAAGATTGCATTTTAGTATGTGAAAATCTATTCACAAGATCAAAAATCAGTAAAGTGTATTGTTTTATATTTGGTACACTTTATATAAATATTAAGCATTTTATTAAAAAAATCAGCTTAAATGAAAAAAAAAGTAGTTCAATTTTAGAAAATATATTAAATTAATTGTTCCTCTTACTTGTCCTTTATTGTTTTTTGGTAAATCAAGACGTTGAGTGAAAGCTCTAGGACTTAAACCAGTACTCCATACAACTAAGCCACACCGTAAACTAGTACCATCTTTTAGAATTACACAATCTTCTTTTACTTCTAAAATTAATATAAAATATGATATTTTTTAAAATCGTTGATGTTAGTCTTTGGAGAACAAAAATAATAAATAAAATTGCATTAAATAAATAAATGCAAAAGTTATTAGATAAATAAATAAAATAACAATCACTACGTGACAGATTTTCGAATTTTTTTTTTAAATGCTAAATATGTAAAAAAAAATTAAGTTATCTAATAATTTCTTTTAACATTATATTTCAACTTTCTGTGCACACAGAATATCTGTTTAATATACAAAAAAGGACATAAACATATTATTATTGTACAAATCAATTTGATAATAATGATAAAGAAGTCAAAATACACAAATGTTTTGACATATTTTAAATTAACATATGCAAAATACAGCACAAGGGAAGAAATATAAAAATTGTTACCTACAACGGAAGATTTAAGTAGAGAAAAGTTCAGACGTTCACTAAGTTTTTTCTCGGCGTAAGATCTTAACTTTGTGTCAAAACTTCCCAAAATATTGGTGGCTTCAATTAAAGTTACTTTAAACAAATCTTCACTATGCTTGTATAACCTTCTAACATCCTAAAAACAAAATAAGTAGCATAATACTTAAAGGAAAGAATAATAGAAAAATTAGAAATAATAACTTTAAAAAAAAATGGGCATGCTTATTTTACTGGCACTAAAAGAAGTTTTAGAAAATACATGGTTTTAAAATTATCAATTGTATTAAGAAAGTATCAGAATAATCTTTAAAATTAAAACCTAGTTGCTAAAAACAAAACTAATTAAAACATACCAGAAATTCATCCAAAGAAAGGTATGTTTATTTAGAGAAAGTATGTTTTTGCGTCTGATTTCATAACTTAAAATATTGTCTACACAAATTAATTAGCATACTTGAGGTCATCCCTTCCAACCATTAGGATTGACTCCTACTTTGCATAAAAAAGTAGTCCCTAATTTGCATCATTACAACAAAACTTATTCAAAGTGGTTCGTTTTCCTTTCCTCTTATACACTATGAATCTAATTTGAAATAGCTTGCATTTTTTATTTGCACTGCTGTTTTTATAACATTTAATTTCATTCACTAAATAATTCAGAACAATTTCTTGTGATGCAAGTTTCTTTTATTTATTTAAACTTTAAATGATGTTTTACAGCTTTTCAAGTTTTATGCCAGCCTTAGATTTATATAAGTTTTCATATTGGGAAAAATTGGAGAAATTCTTTTTCTTGTTGTTGTGGAATTCATACAAGACATACACATGAAAATTAGATAAGAAAAGTCTATAAGAATTATATAAGCCTATAGAAAAAGTATATCAAGAAAATATTTAACAATTTTTAAAATTACTTGATTTTTACAATATCAAGGATTAGTGAAAAACAAAGCGGGTCATTTTATTTCTATTATCAAAATAGCATATGTCTGTCGTATTCCACAAAAAGTGATCAAGTCAATAATTGCAAAAATGAGCTAATGTACTTGAGTCATTTAATCAACTGTCATCTTTCAGAGAAAAAAACTCCAGGCATGAATTACCAGAAGCTATGTATGTTGAAGCTTTATTTTTTCAAAAGGGAGACAGGCAATTAAAAGACTTGCATAAACTATCTTATTTTTTGCAATTACATTAACTAGGTCTATCAATATCAATAAAACTTATGGTCAAAATTGTAAGTTTTCAAATTTAGTTTTTTTAACAGTAGGTATCCATCCTCCTGACATCTTGAAAATATGACACTAAAAAAGAATTAAACCATAGAGCTTACCCTTAACAATTAAATAAGATTAATAAGTAATTCATCATTAATTTTTAAAACTCAAACCCTTAATATAGCTTTCAATAATAATATTTAAAATAACCAACAAAAATATATATGGATATAAAATGAAATTTCTATTTTATTTGTATCTCTTAAAAAGTAATCAAACATTTTAAAAACTCATATATTATAAAATAATCAGAGACTGGTAAATAAATATTTAAAGTAACCAGCAACATTATACACATAAAATCAAACTTTTTTAGGCAGTTTACAAAGTAAAGTAATCTTTTTCGAAGCAAAAATGCCTTTATATTTCCACAATACTATTTTGGATTTTTTTAAGCGTAAATCTAAAAAAACTGTAACAGTTTTCAGAAAAATTACACTGTTTGAAAATTAACATATTTAACAGTTGTCATGTTAAGAAAAGAAAACATAAAAAGCTAAGAAAAGACATTTATATTTTTTTAGAAAAGTAGTACATAAATAATTTACACAATATTTAAAAGATCATTTTGTTTAAATTTTAAATATACCTTGACTTTAAAATCATACAATTCAGCTCCAAATTCAACACCAGTCGGCCCACCACCAACAATAACTGTATGAAGAAGTCGCTCACTTTCCTCTTTAGTTAGAGATGAACATAATGCTTTCTCGCAGTTAGACAAAATGGTTTTACGAATTTTCTGGGCATCTGCAATTTCCTGAAAAAGATACGTAAATAAATCAATTTTCATTTACATTATTCAGATGAACAATTTTTCTAATTATTAATGTTAACACAAATTTTAAACAATTTACAGCAACTTCTGAAAATTATTCAGATTTATTGCTTGACTAAAAACTTCATTTGCCACGAAAATATATAAATAGCAAATAACAGTCAAAATCCAAATAAGTTCTCCAAAAATGGACACACATTTTTGAGACTTGTCAGGCATGAATGAGAAGAAATAAAAGTGACTTAAAATAAAAATGAAAAGTTACCATGTTATTGTACAGTGTCATTCATTTGAAATATACTCAAAGAAAAATACAGAACGGCAGAAATTAAATTACTGATAAAAATATGGACAGCAAATATGGACTAGCAAAATAAAAAGATTTGTTACTATTAAAAAAAGTGTTTCCTAAAACAGAAATTTTTTCTATTTTTACATAATTATTTTAATGTAAAATACTGAGTACAAAAATTAAGTATTTAATATTGTTTTTAAAGCATAAGAAAGTTCTGCTATAATGCTTACCAAATATATGCTAAAATTAGTCATGAAATTTTAATAAAACTAAAAACTTATTTTTTAATCATTTGTTAAACAAAGAGAGGCATTAGTAAATAATTTTTTTTTTAATTGACAGAATGTGAGAAGGAAAATACTATTTTGAGAAAATAAATCTTTAAACATCAGAAACTCATAATTTTCAATTGTAAACTTCTGGTTATAAATAAATATAGCCTATATCTTTTGAACTAAAATTTATTTTGCCACAGTAACATGTTCAAAAAATAAGTTTTCAAAAATTTTAAAGCTGATTTTAAAATATTTTCAGACGCATTTTTCCATGCCATCTCATATTCTGAAACAACTTTTAAGAGAAAGACACAAACCTTTAGAAAACAGGCATGTTTTTCGACACCAGGAACACCAAAAGTATTGCTCAAACAGCCTACACCAATAACCAACTTATTATACCGAATAGAAAATGTATCACTTGGATCTAACACGCTTCTACAAATAACAGTTTTATCTAGTATGTCCAACTCCTCCGCATGAGCAAGCATAAAATCTCGAGCATCTTCAAAGCCTATATTTCTTATAGGTTCAATGATTGATCTAGGGAAAAAAATATTTAATGATTAAAATAAATGCAAAGAATAAAAATGAGTACTTATAGAAGCTGGTAAAAAAAATTATAAAATTTTTTTAAAATTGCGCAAGATAAAATTTTTATGAAACAATGTTCCAAAGATTGAGGCTGTTAATAACATTTATTTAGAATAAGAATTTATATTTGCCACTATTAATCAAAGAGTTAGAAGAAACTGTTAAGTATTAAAAATTACATGAAATTATCAACATATAATAAATTTTGAGAAGAACTTTAGTTCTTCTTGAGAACTTTAATTCTTTTTACTCTGTTTACCTAATTCATGGGGGAAAAAATGCTTAACAGAACTATTTACACTTATACACTTATATTGAATTGATTTCAGTATTACAGCAAATATCAAATTTTTTCACAAGAATGTATGATGTGCTGGGTTTTCAATAAGAACAAATAACTTAATAAGAAAAACACAAAGGAAAAAAATATTTGTAAAGCATATATATATATATATATATATATACCATACACAAATTTAGTCACAAACAAACTAATGGTAAAAAATTTAGAAAAAATATGCATTAAATAATTAATTTTTAAATATTTTTTTTCTGACTCTAAAGAGCTTATTCTTAATGTCAAAATAGTTATCCAATGTTATATTTTCGAATCTCAATTTATTTCTTAAAACTATCACTTATATATAAAAAGAAAGTAGACATTTAGTATTTTCTCCAGCAAGAGTATTCTCCTAGAGCTAAATTTAATACTGCAATCCTTGTTACTTCATACATAGAATTCTTTTGTTTTCTTGTCCTTTTCTTTCTCATTTACTACAACGAATTTTATATAAGTCCTGATGGGAAAACTTAGCTCAAAGAAACTTATTTATTAGCATTTATTTTTTAAAAAAAGGAACCCATAATATTTTGTAGTTCAGATAAAGTACTCAAACATATTATGAAAAATGCATTTAACGCAAAATAATTAAAGCATTCTTAATTCTCAGTAGAAACAATTAATTAAATAATAAAACTAGGTTTATAATAAATCAACAATCTTTTTAATCGTACAAAAGTTACTACAAATAAAGAACCATTGCAACACAAATATTTAATTTAGAAATAATACTAAATTAAACCAAGTCAATTAACAATTCCATAAAAAATGTACCTAAACTCAAGAGTTCCTACAGCAGTACTACATAGCAAAGGAGTAAACAGAAAGTGGTTTCGTGGGGTTACAACTTTGACATCATACAAATCTTTTTTTATGTTTTTCAAAACACTGTAACTCCCCCATCCACTTCCTAAGATAACTAACTGCTTTTTTTTAGCAACGGAGGAAGAGTTTCGAAAGAGTAAATTTATGTTTAATTTCGTTCTACTCCAGCTCCAATTACTAACTTTCTGACAAATCAGTAATACCATCGTACGCCATAAACTAATGATCAGCATTATTTTGTAAACAAAAAGAGAAAGTATTGCATCACACATCTTGTATGCCAATGCAAGGCTGAACTAGATCCGTAACCAAAGGCAACGCATAACGGAAACGTTTTTAACAGCCTGCTTCTGCTCAACTTAAGCCCATTCTTACTTTATGAACTGTTTTCACTGCATGCAAATTTGGCAATGCATATGAGTGCAAGATAAGTACATTAGGCGATCGCAACGCTCGAATACGCCATCTGGGGAGAAGACCAGTTCCATGCCTTTGACCTTTCTCTCTTGCTCTTTTCAGTTGTATAGGAATGCACTACAATATTTTCCCCTTTCTTAACATTTTTCGTATTTAATTGTCAAAAATTTTTTTTTTGAATTTCCATGACACTTTCTTTTAGATCTATGTTCAATGTACTTTTCAATTCCGTACAGTTTTCCAACTTAAAAGATTTTACTCCATTTGAAAATCAAGATAGAAACTAACGTACACTGGAGGACAAAATTAAGAGATGGAGGACATTTTCCTAAATACAAAAAATACTGAATATAAATAAATGAAATTTGGTATGGATATAGCTTATTCCATGATAATAAAGTATGCAAAACAAAAATGAAAGTGCCATTCACTGGCAAGACCTATTGCCAATAAATCCAATGTAGTCTGAACTTAAGGATAAAAGATGACAATAAAAGTGAGGCTTGTACAGTGTGTGTTGCCTCTAGTATGGTGTATGGTCACCCCTGACAGACAGACAGCATGCATAACGAGTATGCATGCTGTTAATAAGGGAGTTAAGGAGGAGTTGTGGAAGAACTTCCCATTCATCCACCAGAGCAATTTTTAACTCCAGCATGGTTTTGGGGGGAGGTTGGCGCATCGCAATAGCTCTCCCAAGAGCATCCCAAGCATGTTCAATAGGATTCAGGTCAGGGGATTTGGCTGGCTTATCCATTCGTTAAATATCCTCGCTTTCCAGATACTCATCAACCATGAGAACCCTTTGTGGTCGCGCATTGTCGTTCCTAAAAATGAACTCAGGGCCAACAGCGCCCCTGAAAAGACGCACATAGGGCTCAAGGATCTCCTGTCTGTACCTCTGGGCTTTCACGGAACCATTGTCAAACACATGGAGCGGTGTGCGGGTATCTTGCATGATCCCTGCCCAAACCATGAGTCCTCCACCAGCAGAATGGTCCCTTTCGATAATGTTGCTGGGATGGTTTCGGGTTCCAGGTTCCCTCCATATCAATAACCGTCCAGAATCAGGTTGTAGACTGAATCTGGACTCATTGGTGAAGAGAACATTAGCCCATTGAAGCTGTGTCCAATTCTAATGTTGTCTGCACCATTCTGCACGCGCTCTTTAGTGGGAGTGAGTGAGTGGGATGCAAATAACGGGCTTCCTGGCATACTGTCGGTAGTATCTCCCTGAATATTGTTTCATTCTGTCGTACTCAGCTTATTAATTATATGACTCCATTTAATTTCTATACTTTACAAGATTACAGAGCCGTTTTTATGTTTATAGGGGCCCAGGGCCTATCATTATCTGGGAGCCCTTGATGAGTAAATTTAGAGAAAAAAAATTTTTTTCTTGAATAATTTTTAAAATTTTTTTTATTTTAGGAGTAAAAAAACATATAAATTAATTATAAAAGCTTATATACATCATTTTTTTATCGAAAATTTAAGGTAACTATACTTTTCGCGCTTTTTGAGAGGCGAATCTTCTATCACATCATCAAAATCAGTTTCCTGTAAGACATACATTTTTCTTTGCAGATCAAAATCTGTTCGACTTAGAAACATAAAATTATGAAGGTGTGTAGAAAATATGCAAGGAGTTATAAAAAATACAAGAAAATGCAGTTTGATTATTAGTTTTTTTTTAATAATTGCCGTTGAAACTCAATTCACTAACTCAATTTTTAACCAATGTTTAACTACGTAGCCTTGAAATTTTAAAACCAATCCAGAAGACAAGGAAACTCCTGGATCAATACCCAGAGGTATTGAATTGTTACGAGAACTCGGAGGAGTTTATGACCCCGACAGATTTAACATGCACCAGTCACCATTTTATAATTGGGCCGGCTCAATTCGAATTCCCATTCTCACGAACACGAGTCCATAGCTCTACCATCAACCAACATATCGTGGTCAAATTATTAGTTTATTTTATAACAGTCATTGAGCAGCCCACCAGATTTCGAGTTTATTACAACTAATGTTTAACTCCGTAGCCTTGTAATTTTGAACCTAATCCAGCAGACAAGAGAACTCCTGGATCAAGTAGTGGAAGAAATTTTTGCCTTCGTGGAGGACGTTTTGGTGGAACTAGCCCGCATTTGAGTTACATGGAGAGGAAAACCACGAAATCCTCCCATGGTTAGTCTGATACCAAGGGAACTCTAATCCATGATCCGCCTACCACTGAGGATATTTCACGTCAGCACTGTGGTCGGTAAAAGCTGGGTGTAGAATTCATATCGATCAGCCATCACTGGGATTCGAATTCGGTGCACCTCATTCGGAGGAGAATACTCTATCCCATGAGTCCAACTTTATTGAGTAATAACTCTGCGGCAGGTACCAATTTTCCAATTTTATTGATTGGTACCAATTTTATTGATTTACTTAAATTTAATCACCTTCAAAATGTAAATGGTAATTCAATCGTAATTTTTGTAGAAAAAAAGGGAAATAAACCGTTTTTCCTCTAAACCTGCANTCTATTTTCCACATACTCCCACCTTTACCTTTTGATAAATGCTAATTTATCAAAACATTTAATGTTAAACTAATTTTAAAACATTCAACTCAATCACATACGCACACATATAATCGACACACATATAATTCAACATTCATATAAATTAAGGTAGAACAGTTTACAAATAATAATGAGAAGTTGAATTAGTTATCATAACGTTTTGGAAGTCTAATTCTTCTTCCGCACCTAGTTTGATCATTCTTGGAATCAGAGTCTGGAGCGACCACAATTCTAGGAGCAACAGTCTGAGTTGTATCAGAGTCTTGATTGACAACAACTTCAGGTGCCACAGACTCAGTTTTGGTAATGTCTACTTTCTCGCACAGTTCATTACTACATGAAATCTCTAAGGGGTATATATTTTTAACAGGTCGTGTCAATTCTCCATTCGCAGTTTTAACTTTAACCACACAAATGAAATTATCATGTCCAGGAAAAACTTCAATAATTCGTCCAAGTGACCAATCCATTCTCTTCTTATTATCACACTTAATTAACACAATATCACCTATCTTTAGCTCTTTGATTAGTTACCTATTCTTTACAGGTGACTGCACTAAAAGACTGAGATATTCATCTCGGAATAGTCTTCGGAATTCTTTACGTAGCCCTAGCTGGTATCTCAACCTTTTTGAAATATTAACATCATCCAAATGATCCAAATCTGGGACACCAACAGTTGGAATATCCTGAATGAACAAAGATGGACATAGGGGAACCAAATCTCTTGGATCATCTGAGACATAAGTGAGAGTGCATTAAGAGTCTATCAAGTGACATAAGCATTAATTACAGCTTCTACATCACACAAAATGGTTCGTAAACAAGACAAGCTTTTCCTAACACTTTTTTTAATAGACTTTTCACCATTTGCGCAATTCTCTCCCACCAACCGCCCCACCATGGTGCAGCTGGTGGATTAAATTTCCATTGTATTCTGTAGATTGAAGTGTCACGAATTATTTGATCCCAGTTGAGACTTTTTATAAGAATCGAGGCTCCAAGAAAATTGCTTCCGTTGTCGCTATATATTATTCTAGGCCACCCATCGCGAGCTATGAATCTTCTTAAGTCTAAAAGGAAACAGTTTGTGGACACATTTTTTAGTAGCTCAAGGTGAATAGCACAATACACCGCGCAGGTGAATAGTAGAATCCACAATTTTTCCCCAGTCTTCATGTACAACGGTCCTGCCAGATCTATTCCAATTACCTCAAAGACTAAAGTATCCCTGGTTCCATCTTCTGGTAGTGAAGTAGGAATAGATTCAACTCCTTTAGCAGCATGCCTCCTGCACCGGACACATTTCGCTATTTCACGTTGCACAGTTTTTCTGCCTCTTAAAATCCAGAATTGCTGCCTAATATTCGTCAATACAACCTGAGTTCCAGCATGTGAGAGTTTTAAATGACGTTCATGGATGAGTTTGTTGACTACATCATTATTAGATGGGAGAATGATTGGACACAAGAAGTTTTCTTCATCTTGACGTCTTATGATCTTGGTCTTGAGTCTAAAAAGTCCGTCATCATCATGAAAGGTACAAAGCGATTTCAGCTGTTTATGACATTCACTTTGCTTAAAATGGTCTTGTTGAATAAATTTTACAAGTTTCTTTTCTGCAATTTCTAATTCAGTAACTAATAGTTCACCTTCAATTTTCTTATTTCTTTTAAGTGAGTTATTTGAAAAACGGAGGATCCAGGCAATCATTCTAAGTATTTGAGAATATTTAGTTAAAATTAATATTTGAAAACCTTCTGTTGTACCATTTTCTCTCTTCCTCAGTAACGAGAAAGGTAGACGATAAGTCAAGACCTTTTCGTTTTTCTCTTGAAACTTCCTCTTCATCTATTCGTACTTCTGATTTTGGTCAATCTTCTTCGTCTTGTCTCAACCATAACGGCCCCTCCCACCATTTGGATCTTAAATAGGCTGTAATTGAACAACCCCTTGAAGATAAATCGGCGGGATTGTGCTCTCCGGAAATATGTTACCATGAATCTTTATTTGAAAGCGTTCTAATTTCGCTTACTCGGTTATTAACAAAGACTCCACAGTTCTCATTCCTTATTATCCAACTGAGAGCGGTTGAGAAATCTGTCCAATCGGTAGTGGGTACAAAATCCATTGCCTTCATTACGGAATGGGCGAGTCGTGCTCCAATACAGCATGTAAGTAGCTCAAGTCTGGGAATTGACATCTTGTGTAAAGGAGAGACTCTACTTTTCGCTTGAATAAAATAAACACTTATAGTTTTGACTTCAACCCTCCTAAGGAATGCAACAGCACTGTACGCTAGTTTACTTGCATCCATAAAGACATGAAGGCTTGTTTGCGAGTTGGGCTGGCATGTATCAAGACATCGGGGAATTTTAACGCTGGATAGTTACTCTAAATCTTTAATCCAGACTTCAAACTTATTTTGGATTTCTTCTGGAAGTTCTGCGTCCCAACCAATCTTGACATTCCAAGTTTGTTGCGCAATAAGCTTGGGAATGACTGTCACAGGGCATAAAAATCCAAGAGAATCGAATATTTTATTCACAGTTGAAAGGACATTTCTTTTTGTCACGTTTTTCTTCGCTTCTTCAACTGATTGTATATCACAAATAAGAGTATCTTCGTTTTTATCCTATTGTAATTCCAAAACAGATATGGGTTTCTCAGAATTTTTTATTTCGTAGAAATTGGAATGTTCCCAACCTCTGAGGTCAAAACGGCCTCTTTCCAATAAATTTCTCGATTGATAAATGAATGTTATCATTCTTTCTTCAGTTGGCAAAGAGATAACACAATTGTCTACAAAAAGGATCTTCGTAAGATGTCTGCCGTTTCCTGCATCTCTAAAGGGGCGTTTTCTATCAAGTTATTCAATACAACAGCTAATAGGAATGGGCTGCATGTAAGTCCAAATACAACACGCCGATGTCGGAACACCTTCATTTGTCTTTTTTCAACATCCTTCCAAAACAAAAACAGGAGAGAATAGCAATCTTCCTTTGAAACAGATATCTGGAGAAATGCCTTTCTGACGTCGGAAACTACGCCAATCTTAGCCTTGCGGAATCTCATTAATATAGGGGGAATTTCTTCTAGAATATTTGGGCCTTTCTCCAAACAGTCATTCAGTGACAGGTGCCCTTTTGCATGACAAGAAGCATCAAATACAGGCCTTATTTTGGTTGTAGAGTTCTCTTTTATAACGGCTCTATGAAGCAAGTAAATAGAGGGACGTTGATGTTCTTCTTCGGGTAATACTTCTATTATCCCTGATTCTTCCCAATCTTTGAAAACTGCATTGTAACTGCATTATACTTTTCCTCCCGAATGAGCTTCAGAGACGTCGAAATAAGTCTTTTCTTTGCAATGTCCCTGTTGTCAATCAACTCACAATTTGCTTCTTTCCAAGGTAAATGGGCATCATAACGGCCATCTTCGTTTATTGAAAAAGTTTTGCTAAAATGATCGACAGCTGCTGCTTCCTTTTCTTTTCTGGATTTGGTTTCAATAGGATCTTTTATACCAAGGATATCCATTTCCCAGAGATTGGCTATTGATGCGTTTGTTACAAACAATGAAGTTATCAGGTTGGTTGAGGTATGGTCAAATCTCTCTCCAGGCACTTTACCCATGACTTTCCAACCCAAATAAGCTTCACACGCTATTAGGTCACATTTAAGCTTATGTATGCGCTCGTTAAAAAGTTGGCCGCAAAAATCAGCTCCTATTAAAATTTCTACATCAGGACAGTTTTCTCCATAATCTGTTATCCATATTTTGCTTTCTTGTAATTCCTTATTCCAGGAACCCTGTTTAAGTCTAGGGATCTTAATGCAAATTTTTGGATGATTCAAAACTTCTATGTCACATGAAAAATTTCCACTGAGAGCTTCAAGATTTACTTTAAACAGTTTATGTTGCTTTTCCTGAGTCATTAAATCCACCTTTTCATCATTAAATCCACCAAACAATGCATGAATGAAACTTTTCTTCACTATTGGATCCAAGCCAATAGTTTCAGCAGAACTTTCAAGTATGTATGACCTTTACGTTCCACTATCAATCAGAACTCGAACTTGGCGTATTTTACCGTTTGATTTTAACTTCACAATTAATGTTTGAAGTAACACGTCTTCTGCATTGCAATGGCTTGTCAAACTGACTTTTGGCAAGGCCAAGTCGGATTTCTTTTCAGTTATTTTGTTAGCTGGCAATTCTGGACACATCAAAACCAAATGCCTTTTGCTACACAAAACACATTTTACGCGAGTTTTGCAGAATTTTGATCGGTGTCCAATTTTCAAACATAGAAAACAACACTTCTTATTGCGTAAAATTTCTTGCTTTTGTTCCCAATCAAGTGCTTGAGCGTGAAAGCATTCTTTACTGTCGTGCACTTCGTCACAAAATACACAAGGATGATTTATTTTCTTCTTTTCAAGTGTTCCCGAGAACAAATCATTAGCAGTAGTAAATTGTGGCGATTTCTCTTTTCGTTGGCTGCGTTCATTTTCAAAACTGGATTGCTCCAAACGATTTCGATCATTTTCAAAACTGGATTGCGCCAAACGAATTCGTTCGTCTCCTTCTACTTCGGTTTTGAGAAATGCCAATAAACTTTTTAACTTTGTGCTGTAAACATTATTTGATGAATCATCTGCAATAGCGCCTGGGTTTCTTAGCCATACTCTAAAAATGTCCTCCAGAATACACGATTCTACAAGTGGAAAAAGCTTGGCAGCGTATTTGTCGGAGGTCAAGCCAATTGATTCCAGCGCTCTTAGATATGATTCTAACTAATCATACAAACTGCTTGTGTTAATTTTATTTTTGGCTTCTTTTGCATTTTGAACATCCAGTTGAAGAAGCTGTCTCACATAAAATTCAATTAACAACTCATCTCGCCCAAATCGGGATTTCAAACGTTCAATCGCCTTTTTATAATTCTCACTTGTGGGCGGAAAGCTATCGATTATTTCTTGCTCTTGTTCCTTTGCTGATGCATTGAATCAAGTATTAGAATTTATCCTCATTTTCTAATTCATTATCCTTGTGTATTCTTTTAAACTGGTTTCAAAAGGAAAGCCAATCTTTTAACTCTGAACTAAATTTTACCAATTCTATTTTTTGCAATTTCAATTTCCTTTTCGCTGACAACGAACAACCATCTAAACTTGCTCTATCTAAACTTGCGTTTTTCGCCAAAAAAAACTCGAACTTTACTTTTGCAGAATCCATTTTTTCAGTATATACTTCGATAGCGTTATATTCATCATCGCAGTTTTGCTGCTCGGAAGTATCTAATAACATGTCGCAGATTTCATTGTCCAATATCGCCAAAGACCGATGAATTCTTTCTAAGTGAGCGTAATTTACTTTAATACTTTCCTCCTGAGGACTTTCTTCCGACAGCAATTTAGTTAATGCATTGTAAGTTTTGGTAAAATTGCCTCAAATTGGAGAGCGTTTCTTAATCAAGAGTTCCATAATTTAAAACTTAATGACACAGTACCTTTTAAAGAATCACGTTCGTCGGTCACCACAAATATCGGTAGTATCTCCCTGAATATTGTTTCATTCAGTCGTACTCAGCTTATTAATTATCTCACTCCATTTAATTTCCATACTTTACAAGATTACAATAATTCTATTAGAAAATAACTTGACACGATGCATTATTCACCATTTTCATTTAATCAACATTCGAATACAAACATCGCTGCCATTTTCTCTTTTAACAAATATAATAATTACAACTTAAAGAACATATAAAATAACTTTTTGACGTCAGACATATATATACAAAAACTATCACTCTATTTTCCACACAGGCAGCCCTCTTTCATGGAGTCTCCTGGAAACTGTCTTACTCGAAATTGATGTTCCTGTAGCAGTCGTGAGGCCCCTAGACAATTGAGTGGCTGTGGCCGTGCTCTGGCACTTAGCTGGAAGGAACAAATACCGGTCTTCATTGGCCGTTGCAGCCCTCGGGCGACCTTGTCCTGGTCGTCTGCATACTGTCCCACTAGTTTTAAATTGACTCCACAAATTAGAAATGACGCTTGGTGTAATATCCAATTCCCTAGCAATCTGAGCTTGGGACTGGCCTGCCTCAAGTCTACTCACAATTCTCCACCTCATACATTCGTCTAAACGATGATGTTCACTCATTTCACCTAAACACCAGCATGAAACAACAAGATTATTAAAAAAATGCACTAAAATCTGCAACTGTGTTGAAGAGTGGAATGAGGTGAACTGCATGCTGGATATGGGCGAAATCTCAGTATTTGGCCCGAAGGGCCACTAACTGATTCGTCGATTCTGGTAGGTCGTAAAACTAGAAGTCATATGTACCTATAAGAAATGGGATAAAAATAAAAGTGAATCACAGCGGTGAACTGTGAAGTCAGGATAGAGAAAATCCTGAGAGAAAGTGAGTCCAAAATCAGTTTTGGGACTCTGGAAGTAAAGAACGAAGAAGCTTAATAAGCTCCTCGTCCTTCAAAAGTTCTTTCAGCTCCTTGAAGAGCTGCAAAAATCTGGTGGCAGTGTCGGTGGCTTTCACGGGACGAGCTTTTCTTGTTTTTGGTGCTTTCCTGGATCTTGCACCGTTGCCCGTAAAACAGACTGGGTGCTCACCATTACAGTTGACACAGGTAGCCGGAGTAGTCCTAGGCTTCGTAAACTGGTCCGAGAAATGTGCTCCGGCGTATTTCATGCAGGCAGGATTGGTAGCAGGGCAGTTTCGTTGCGAATGTCCAAATTGTTGACATCGGTAACACTGAATCTGGAATCTGCCTCCTCGGAAGCGTTCTACTCTCACTGGCTTTTCTAGAACTGAGCTGATGTTGAAAATATTTCTGGTGGTACTGTTGTCTTATTGGATGACCAGAAAAAGTGGGGGAGGCCTAAGCTCCTGACCACTCCTTCTTTTGAGTTGAACTATCTTCTCTGGTAAAAGTCCAAAGCTTGTAAGATATTTTTCCAATTCCTGAGAATCGGTATGTATATCTAATCCTATTATTAGGGTCTTGAGCTTTCTACTCGATAAAGAGTCACTAGAAGATGTAATTGGAGTGGGAGGGTCCACCGTCGTCGAGGCTTCGGCTTCTTCCTCTTTCTCCACCGGTGCTGGATCCGCAGGGGTAGCGGGAGCTATAACTGGATCTGGGCTGTTGGTTTCGCCGTCCGATTCTGGGTCTACTTGCATCGCCGAGTTGACACAAGTTTTGATTTTTTTCTTCTTCTTCTTCTTTTCTGTGTTAGCCGGAGTTTCAGTTGTTTCCATTTCCATGGAGCTCTGATGTTGCTCCTCAGGCAGAATGCTAGGTGTTGATTCTGAGTCTGGGACTTGAATTTCCATCTGTTCTACTGGTGTCATGGGAGGCTCAGTCTGCTGGGAAGTTTCAGTCTCTATAGTAGCGTTAGTCTTTTCAACTATCTCAGGCATAGTTGTTTCCTTTGCAGTCAATTCCTCCTTGATTATCAGATATCGATCGAGCGTATAGCTCATTCTAATAAGATTTTCGTAGTAATCATCATCCCCGGTTTTGTTGAATTGATCCAAGAAGTTTTCCTTATTTGTAGTAGCACTACTGATCAGGTCATCGATGTTTTCAGAAGATGCTCTTCTATCGGCATAAATGTAGCAACTCCTTTTAATCTCATCATGATCTAGTTTGGGAGGTGGCTTACTAAACATTCGTTTGCCTCCGCGTCCGAATCTATGATAGGAAGACATATTAGCACGGGAGCTTGGTCATCGAATGAGATGAATGCTGGAAATGATTTTTATCTCAGTATTCGGCGCGAAGCGCCGCTAACTGATTCATCTAAGCTGCTTGGTCATAATTTGAATAGTCATAAATTGAATCAAGTACAATGATATGATTGAGGAAGGATTTGGAGAGACTCCAATTTCAAGAGATAAAACTATATAGAATGAGATGAACAGCTCGATGCGGACTTTTATACCTCCTGCTGGCTTAGCAACGTCCACAAGAATACGTAAACTTATCTCAGGGCCAATAGCGCTACAGTGACCATATATGGCAATCAACTGTCCAGGGTTTGTGCGTTATTTTTAGAGAAATGTGCGAAAGTGCTTTCCATCTCTTAATTTTGTCCGCCAGTGTACTTCCTTCTTCTATGACTCTCCACACACTAATGGTGAAAGCGTGCAAAGTGTTGTCATAGGTAAATAGACCTGCTTTACGCCATCTGCAGCTCATCTCGATCACCAATTAAGCTTAATATTCGTGATTGGCCTAATATTAGCTTAATATTCGTGACACTCGAATACGCCATCTGAAGAGCGGATCCATGTCTGGAGCCTTTCTCTTTTCTTTCCTGTTCAGCTGTATGCGAAAATGCAGTAAAATTTTCCCATTTCATCATAATTTTATCATTGAATTGCCAAAAATATTTTCTAAAATTTCCACAACGCTTTCTTTTGGAACTATGTTTAATGCAGTTCTGAGTTTTAAAAAAAATTATTCTGTTTGAAAATCAAGACAGGAACTAGAGTACATCTTTCTCCCAAGACGAGCTAGGGGTAAAAGCAGGCGAAGTGTTGCCATAGGTAAAGAGCAGTTTTGATGTATCATATGATATTCTGCATTTATTAAATAAATTTAAAATTTCCATACATTTCGGGGATATTTGAAAACAGATATTAAGAGTTATGACATTTTCTGTCCTTAAGGAGTTTGAAATTTTTTGTGGACAATTATTGAAATTCGAATACAGTTATTCTCAAGATTTGAGGATGTCTGGTCACCTTATGTATTAACCCACATAAAACTCGCCAAGGAGACTATTATAGGTTGCTTTTTACAGGTAAGTCTTAAGAAGTAAGTATTTTCAATTGCTTATAATTCAGTATTTATGATGGTTTCAGGCAAGTAAAGTTTGAAATTTTGCTCTACCCCACTGTCCATTCCCTGAGCCATGGTGGCTCAGGGCATAGAGTTCACCTTTGAATGAGGTGAACCGAGTTCGAATCCTAGCGATGGCTGGTCAATACGAGTTCTGCACCCGGCTGGCCCCGATCACAATGCTGACGTAAAATATCCTCAGTGGTAGACGTATTATGAGTTAGAGTTCTCTTGCCGTCAACTAATCGTCGTTTTCTTCTCCATGTAACGCAAATTTGGGTTTATCCCATCAAAAAGTCCTCGTTGAAAGCAAAATCCCTCCCACTACTTGATCCAGGAGTTCCCTTGTCTTCTGGATTGGGTTAAAAATCACAAGGCGACGGGACGGAGTTGAACATTAGTAGTATTAAACCCAAAATTGGGTCAGTTGTTCAACGACGATTATAAAATATATATAAAATAAAATGGTTGTCAACAGAATTCTGAATGTTAAAGTTTATACAATTATAATCATTTTAATTCAAGATTTTTTCAGACCTTTGGGAAATGATCGATAGTTTATCGAGGTTCAAAACTAAACGAGAAAAAGGGAGAAGGTTGCGTATCTTAATTTTATTCCTCAAAAATCAAAGAATTTCCAGCATTATCAACAAAAAAAAGATGTTTTGAAATTTTTGGTAATATGTTTGGTTTAACATAAAATTGGAGTTAATTTTGGGTTTTGAATTTGGTTTTACATAAATTTTTTTCCCTAGAAATTAGGTCTATAACGACGAACTTCATTTCAGTTATTTTTTACTTGAGGATGATTTATAAATTCTTAATGGATTTTTCACACCCCGAAGTTTAAAAAATATTTAAAACTTTTTTGAAACCGTGATAATCTGCTTTAAAATAGAAAAAAATTTCAAAAAAAAAAAGGTTGTGGATATGATATGATACGAATCAGAAGTAATGTAGGAGTGTTCTTCGTTTAAACTGGACACATTGCTGTTAAAGTATTGTAACAGCAGTTAGGACCTGATTTCGAAATGTGGGGGCTAAAGACACCAAACACTCGGTGGCTCCATTCGTTGAAACTTTAAACCAAATTTCCTTGTTGATAGTTAATAAAATATCTTTAAGTTAATAATGACATGAATAAATTATGATATATTAATAAATCTGAGCTCATATTTATTTCAGCTCTTTTAACTCATAATACCATAGAAAATTCTTAAAGAAAAATACGCAAAAAAATTATTTGTGACATTTAGGGGGCCTCAGAAATAAGGGAGCCTTAGGCTTTGCCTCTCAGGCCGTGTGATAGATTGAGCACTAACAATAATTTAAAATTTAAGCAGCAGGTAATTTCTGCAATAGGAATACTTTTTCTTTATGGAATATTTTGTAATAACTATGCTTAATCTATATTTTTTGAACTCTTGTCAGACATTTGAACAATATACACATTATGAGTAACAGATTACACAGGCTTGCGATGAAAAAAATACAAGGGGACTGATATAGCTGAAATGCATGTATTTTTTGGTGCTGAAATGAAGAAAAAAAACAATAAAACATTTCCATCATGTCACATTTTCTTGAAAAATTCAATTTCACTGGAATTTTTATGAACATTTACTATAAAAAAATTTCATTTTTGAATTTCTTCCCTTCTTGCCTGACCAGCATTCTTTGTTGGTTAAATCAATAAAAGTATCCCTCAATGACATCTTCCTGTCACAGTCCTTCTCTCTGTCACACTATCGCTCAACCAATAGCGTCGCGGGAATTGATTCGCTGACCTCTCAGGAACTCTAGCAAGCAGAAATCCGCGAACTCTTGAAGGATAAAGATTTTGAGACTAACATGATATTAACTAAAAAAGAAACTTGGGTTGTCTTCAAAGATGTCGTCAGTAAAATTTTGGGTAACTACAAAGATCCTGAATGTATAGCAATCGTAATGAAAATGCTGGACAAATTTAAAACTTTGGATTGCTCCATGAGTGTCAACATGCATTTCCTTCACTCGCGTGTGCACTTTTTACCCGAAAATGTTGGAGCAATCAGCGAAGAACAAGGTGAAAGGTTCCATCAAATATATCAGAGATTTGGAGCGTAAATATCAAAGAAGATGGGACAAGAACATGCTCGTCTACTACTATCAGATGCTAACTCGAGATAGGCATGATATTAAGCATAAAAGAAGATCATTGAAAATAAATTTCAGAGGAAAACGAGTATGCACTTATGTAGAAACTTATTTGTTTTGTTTTTTGTTTCAAACTTTCATGTACACATACACAATATTTGCTATTCTTGGTCAATCGTCAATTCGAAAGTTATCTTAATAAAACAAATTAAAATGGTATGGTGATTTTCTTCTAGAAACTGACGTAGAAAGCTTAAACTCAAGGAAATTATCGTCTCTCTCTCGACTAGAGGTGACTTGTGCGATCTGGAAAAAAGTATTCTTCATTCATTTTAACCTATAAAAAATTATCCGGTCTCTTAAAAATTAGTTTACTTTCACAAGATTCAATTTCACATAGATCTAAGTGAATAAAGACGACAGTTACCGGATAGTACAGGCACAATTGTTTGAGAGTATTTCTTTCCAAATAAGATTTCAGTAAAACGATCGGAATCGAATTTACGAAAAGTCCTGACTGGATGGTTGAAAATGAAGGTCATTTTCGGAATCAGCACATCAAATAACATATAAATCAACTGTACTGTTATCTTTTACAACTTTTATTATGCTTTAATCAATAAACTACTTTTGATAACAGTTACCCAGGTTCAACCAAGAAAATCAACAAAAGAATTATTTGAAGCACTTAACATTTTCAACCAATTTTATTAAAATTCAAGTTTTTAAACAAAAACACACTCCAAACATTTCCAAATGCTATCAATCACACATTTCAAAATTATACTTTACTTCTAGTTTAATATTTATCAACACCAAATTATATTTTTAATGAAAATGCAATTAAAAATCTATGGTTCAACATGCTATTACTTCAAATCTAGTAAAACAATTAAAAAAGTGTTATATTTAAAAAATATTATTATTTATTCCTGTGTTATATTTAAAAAATATTATTTATTATTATAATAATTATTATNTTGGGGGACAACAGACTTTCAGCACTGAGACGCTCGGGACAGGAAAACAGATACGAACATAGCGGCTCCGAAACTCAGCTCGTCACTTTCAGTTTTCAACTTAGCGGCTTCAGCTTAACTTTGCTCAAGACTCCTGCTCAATATACTCAGGGGCTTCGACCTAGCCATTCCTCCAGCGACTCCGGCTTTACATCATTCCCTCAGCGGTATCGTCTTAGTTCATCCGCCCTCTCGTAGTACTGCTGCTTCATCCACTCTTCAAGTCATTTTTATCTCTCCTCTCAGCCAGGCGAAAGGATCCAGGCTGACAAGTTTACTACCTCAAGAGTCATCCCGCATCCAGTGGACGTCAGAACAAAAAAAAAAGATGCATTAGAAAAAATAGTCACAAACCCTTCTTTAAATGTATTGAGAAGAAGAAAACTATAATAAATTTCTATTTATTAAAATACCATCGCCTCACCGAAAAAAAATTAAAAGATACTTTTAATTTTTTGAAACATTAAAGCGCAATTTGTTAAAATGACCTGGAACATTACCAAGAAAACTAAATTACTGGTATAAAAAAAATTTGTTTTTCCTTTTTCCTTAAGCATTTCAAAAAAAAAAATTCCTACTTAAAGTTCAAAATCTCTAAAAGCACCAAGTGGTTTTAAACCTACTTTTAGATCTTTATCACTAAAATCAAATCTGCCCCTAACAATGTGCACCTTGCAAGGAAACAGAAAAGAGGAATCAAATTTGAGCCAAAGAAGTTCAAACTGCACTTAAATTTAAAAACAAACATTACAAATCAGCTCTACTCTTAGCAATACATTTTGAAGCGGACCACAAAGGGTCAGGAAATAATTTATACAGCAACGCTATCAATCTTCAACTTTCTAATTTTAAACATCTAAGCATTCACAATCTACATTTTCAAAATAACATAGAAAAATAAGATGGAACAAACCCAGTTTTGACTGATATGCAATTACAACTGCCAGTGGAGACTAGCAATTTACACTTATGTGCATAAAAGGACTGCGCTCCACCTGCAAAAGAAAACAGTCTACACCGACCTATTACCTTCCAGTCCGTGTAACCAAATATTTACACACTCAAGTATAAACTACTCCGCCACACTTTGGAGAACATCTGACATTCCACCAAAACACTTATAAAACAATTTGAAACAAGAAAAATTTAGTTTAACCCCCCTCTAAACAAAAAATTAATTTCTTACTACCCGTCCATTTACTCGTGGTATTAAGTTGTAACGAGATTGCGGAGAAGGTATGAATTGACCTGTCTCATAAAGTAGACCTCCTGGAGTAGGCGTCTCTACTCTTTCCCTACTTATACTGTCACTGATTTGGTCGCTGAACCCACTATCTCTGGATCGCAACATTTCCAATCTCTGTTCAGCCTTCGTTGCATTTTCCACATGAACAACCCGAGTATAGTCAAAATTTTTGGTATGTTGAATTTTTAAAGTGACAGGGGATATGACTTCAATCACTTTCAAAGGACCCTCATTAAATTTAGAAAATTTCTTGCACTGGTTTTTCTTTAACACAGGGTTGAACCAGTATACCCTATCACCTATCTGGAAATTATATTGTTTGATGTTTTTGTCTCTACGAGCCTTTCTATTTCCCGCAGAATTTTCTAGATTTTCCCTCGCTGAGGTATAAGTACTATGCAATTTACCAAGTAAATCTTTGGCAAAGTCCTCAGCACCTGCATAAGAGAAAGGTTTATGGTTCTCAAGAAATTCCAGCGGTAAAGTTAATTCCCTACCATATGTTAAAAGTGCCGGAGTAAAGCCAGATGACTTCTGAATAGCTGTTCGGTATGCTAGTAATGCAAATGGTAGTTGCGTATCCCAGTCATCATGTGTAGAATTAACTACATGACATAAAAAATTTGCGATGGTTTTATGCTTGATTTCTATAGCACCATTACTTTGGGGGCGATAAGGGATAATTTTAATTTTTTCTATTCCCAAAGATTTATAAATTATTTTCATACAATCACTTATCACGTTAGATCCTCTGTCTGTAATTAAAGTTTTTGGAGAGCCAAAACGAGATATAAAATTTAAAAGTACTATGACAATATCCTTACTGTTGACCGACGAGGCAGGGATAGCTTCTAGCCACTTTGTAAAGTGATCAACAATTGTGACCAAATACCTATTTCCATCCTGAGTTAAAGGGAGTGGTCCTACCACATCACATGCTATCTTCTCAAAAGGGCCATAAGGAGGTGGCACTTTCTGCAAAGGGGCTAATCGCGGGCTGATGAGCTCTTCTTTGTAAACAGCTATTACACGACTTAATGAAGTTCACAATATGGGAAGACATTTTGGGCCAAAAATAATTTTTCTTTATCTTTTTTAAAGTTTTACTAATTCCAGGATGGCAAACCAATGGAGAATTGTGATACAAGTTTAAGATGTCTTTCACTAAATTTAGTGGAATAACTACTTTTTCACTCTCAGCAATTTGGCTTTTCTTACACCTTAATACTTTATCTTTAATAGAAAAATGAAAGTTAGATGGCACTGGTTCATTTTTGCCGAAAGCCTCAACAATTTCTTTGCAAAAAGGACCTTTCTCCTGCTCTTCAATTAATTTTGTCAAGGAACAAATTGCTTCATTACAATCCACTTCATTAAATAAAATTTTGTTATTGATAGTTTCTGCTTCCCCAATATTTCTACTCAGAAAGTCTGCAATACAATTAATCGTTCCCGGTATATATTTTACCTCAAACTGGAATTGTAGAATTGACCACCGCGTAATTCTACAAAAAGAATCCTTCAACTTCAAGGTATTAGCTATGGGGGAATGATCAGTGTAAATATAAAATTTCCTTCCCAGCAAATAGTGTCTAAAGTAATTAGTGAAATACACTATTGCTAAGGTTTCCCGTTCGGTTACCGAATACCTAGTCTCTGGTTGTTTCAGTTTTCTCCTTCCAAAAGCTGTAGGGCGAGGAAAACCCTCATCATCCAGTTGAGCTAACACTGATCCGATAGCATGATTACTGGCATCAGTATATAAGAGAAAAGATTTTGACACGTTGGGTAAAACTAAAACAGGTTTAGAAATTAAGAATTCTTTTAAATTTAAAAATTCATTTCTGCCTGGTTGTCCCATTCAAATTTGCCATTTTTAGTTAAGGCCGTCTGCCGAAGTGATTTTTGACCAATGTTAGGAATAAATTACACAACAAGTTTTCACAATTAGTTTATTACACAGCAATAACTTCTCTTCTTCAAAACTATCAATTTTTCAAAAACTTTCAATTTCACAGGCTTGTGTTATTATATATACCAGGAAGAAAAAAATACTAGCGAAATCTGTTGGACTATTGTTAGTGATGCAAAGTATTAAAACCCAATTGATTTCCTGGTGAAACTTGGAGATATTTCAATGGTTTCAATAAATCACATTCCAGTCCTTCCTTTTTTTCCAGCCATCAGACAGGTTTTAATATATTTTGCCTCACGTTCTACACAAGCGATTTATTTGATTGCGATAACGTTTTCATTTTTTTCCCATCACCTAAATATTAACTTTTAAGATTTAAAACTTCAAAAAGTTTTAGGCGAGTTTAAAACTAATCGATGAAGTTTCATAAAGTTTTTGTTTCAATCCATTTTGTTTGAAAGTCATTGTATCTTTTCGCGAATGTTTTTCCCTCGAGGATTACGGGTTGTTTCTCTCTCTCCTATAGAGATACTAATAATTTTAAAAATTTTAAGCTTTCAGACAGTTTTATCATCAAGATTATTCGCTCATAATGTTTTGTTATACAATTGTAACTTATATAAGCTTTTTTTAAAGGAATTCACATGTTAGTATACATCATGAATAAAATAATGCGTTTAATAGTGAAAAAATATTCCGCTTAATTAATGAAGAGATAAAAATAATGTGCTTAAAATAATTACAAATTTGTTAATCATTTATTTTGTAGTTTTTGGAAGGATTTCTATGAATGCTTTGTTCTTGCACACAAACTGCACAAGGCCCCCCCCCCCCCAAAAAAAATAATGCAATTGGTGGTGGTGGTGCAGTCGGCTTCGTAAATGCTCTGAGTTTGTTGCACTCGGTTTTTTCATAGGAAGAATAAAAAGAACCTCGAATATTTCTGTATTTTAAACTTTAGTTATATTAACGCTTTACCAATTGGCAGCCTATAGGTCAATTAACGAATGAATTCAACTTAGAATTAATATCACGAAGAAAAAATTAATTTATGAAACCTAATTATTATATAATAGAAAGCTGTAAATTCTTTGTGAGCATACAAAAAGCACATATACTTCCGCGCGACAGTCGAACAGAAAGAGAGAAATTAACACCAGAGAATTCGTGCAGTTGCTATTGGTCAGATAAGTGTAAAATCTATTCCAATATAATTTAACCACTTTACTGATCAGTCATAATTGTAGATTTCGTAAACAATAGAATCAGTATTCCAATGCAGTTACTGCAGTAACTCTATAAGATTTCGGACAAGTTATTTTTATATGTCAGAGCAAGCCCTTAATTATGAAATAACAAAAATTACTTAAATGGAAATTTTATATTCAGAATGAGCTGATGTGACTTGAGTGGACAATAATTTCGGCATTGTTGAAATTGAATTTATGCCCCCAATTGAATTTACCATCACAACAATGTGTAGCAATTGATAATGAATCGCGTATTCTTGATAACGGACATCTTCTTCTTTAACTTTAAATTGCAATTTAATCAAGTAATGAACGAATTTATTTACCGATTCTTATGAAAAGGCGAGACTTTAGAAGGAATAGAAGCAAATTTTCCGAAAATAAAAATTTTAATATTAATTATACAATAAATCTTTTCAGTGCCATTAAACTTCAAAAAGAGGAAAACAAAATGTTTATTCAAAATAAAGAAGAAACTGTAAATGGAAAAAAAATCGTTTTAATGGACAAACAGCAAGAAATTTAAAAAAAAAATCGTTATTTACAAATAAAAGACAAAGCGTCTAGCATAAATGTATAAGGAAATGAGGTAATTATCGTATCAAAAGTCCTTTTAATATTCTTCTGTTGTAAAAAGCTTATGAAATTCTGGGATGAGCACAAATTTCGACTTTATCGAAATAAAAGAACAAGCTTGTTCCATCCTCCTTTTTCGTTGGAGCTTTGGTCAAACGAAAGTTCTTCAAGATGGTTGTTAGGAAGAGAAATGTTTGAATCATTGAATAGCCTTCTCCCATACAAGCTCGCTTTCCTAAAACGAGAACTATATTAATTAAACACATAGAATGAAAAAAAAAATTTTTTTGAAGGGGAACACAAGGTTCTTTTAAGAAAATACTTCGGATAGTTATATATATATAATTCGAATAAATACTAAATTTAAATGTAAGGATAAACGATGATTNTTTTTTTTTCGTAAGTTGTAAAACAAACACAAAATATACTGGGGACATGAAAATGACTGTTTTTGTGAGAATGACCCATATATAATTCGAATAAATACTAAATTTAAAGGTAAGGATAATCGTTGATTAATCTGTCAATCACTCATTAGTGCTAATTCTTTTTTAAATTCCCCTCTTTGAAAGGCTACTAACTATATTTATAAAATTAAATGTTTAACTTGCGATGAAATATATATTACCCAAACCTCCCAACCTTTTCACAAAATAATTAATTTACATACCTTTTCACAATTTAATCATTAACAAATAAATATAACTCTAATAATAATAACAATATGCTTGAAATTAAACATTTTTCAAAACACGGGTTCAATAACATTTCAATAGAAGTTTTGGATATCTATAAAAACCCTAAAAAATGTCTTAAAGCTGAGGATAAATATATGATTATTAATGAGTCTATTTATAAATGCAATCTGAACAGCAATTTCAGTTTTAAATCTTCTAATAATAATGAGTGTATTTATAATCATTTTAAACTTCTTAAAAATTACAATAATAATAAGAGGGAAAAGAGGCAATAACAAAAATAAAATTAAATATAACTTAAAAGATTTTGCTAATGAATGCATTAATTGTTATGGATCAACCTAACGCAATTAAATCTATTAAGACTAAGATTTTGGGGATTAAGCTTAATTTTCATAACAAACTTGTAAATTTTTGAAATTAGATTAAATAAAAATTAATTCAAAACAGGATATTTCAAATTTTTTAAACTTAGTTGAAGACCTAGCTAGATATAGACTTAAAAATAATTATAAGAGCAAAAATATACCCAAACCAGACTATTTAGTTATAAATTTTACTAATAAAATTTTTAATAATCTTAACTTAAATACAATTCTTAGTAAAAATAAACACCGTTTTCCTATTTAACTAAATTGTAAACCCACTTTTAGATACACAAAATGCTTAAAAAATTTAATTTGCAGTTATAGGGATTTAGCTGCAGATAATTTGAACTATCTTTGTGATGAATATAAAGATTTTTTTTTGTTGATACATTCCACAATCATGTTGTTACCGGAGATTTAGATATTATTGATAATATTAAACAATTTATGTCTTCAGGTTCTAAATTTAGACCGTCTTTTCCAACTTCTAAGAATAAGGTAATTTATATTTTTATTAATAATCTTGATTGTTCGCTTTATTCTGAAATTATCTTACTTGGTTTATTTTAAAATCTGTTCTTGGTTTATTTCAAAATTATCTTACACACATGATTTCCCAATTAAAGGTTTTTTTGAATGGAGAGAAAATATCATTAAAACTTTAAAATTAATCTAAAAAGCAACAAATTAGTTTTTCATTAAGATTTAAATTTTAACTCTATACTAAAACAAGATATTGCAAAAATTCAAAATAAATTTTGTATTACCACCGTTGATAAAGCTAGTAATATTTTTGCTATTGTTTGAAAATTTTTTTATAAACAACATTTTTCTTATGAACTTAACAGGAATATAACATACAAAAAACTCAACACCAACAGTGATATTATTATTAATAAAACTAATGCTACGTATAACAGACTCAAAATTAAATCAAATAATATTAATGAATTTCCTTTTCTTTTTGCTAATCGAAAAGTCCATAAAACCCAAACCAAATTCAGGTTTATTGCTAGTGGCGTAAATAGTAACATGAAAAAATCGGGATTTACTTAGAAAATATTCTTAAAAAATTATACAATAAAATTACTATGCATACTAAACATAATAATCACCTAAATTAGAATATTAAAAATAGTATTACAGGTTTTAAATACACTAAAAACTTCAAATAATGTTTATTATCTACACTGGTTTTGATTTCGAAAACTTGACTTCCTTTCGAACTAATAAAATTCTTGATGACCTTCTTCAAATTCATAGCATGTTTTATCTCAGTGATATTATTGATGAAGAGAACTAGAAATTTCTAGTTCATATTAACCTTAACAACAATTATATATTATTTAATGACTGCCTTTTTCAACAAATGAATGGTATTCATATGGGAAATAATTTTAGCGCTAATATTTGCAATATTTTCCTTTTTCTACAAGAATACAGATTTGTGAAATCATATGTTAATCTTCCTATTTATTCCTTCTTTCTCAGATTTATTGATGATCTTTTAGTTATTAATTTCAAAGATTTGATATTTTAGCTAAACAAATATATCCGAGAGAATTAACCTTTATATCTAATAACATAAAGAGTGTGCGTCTGTATACCGGATTCCGGGAAAACGGTAGACTCTAAGATTCCGAAATTTAAACGAATACTACTATACTAAATGAATACTACTGGAATGAATACTACTGCAAACATTTCACGAAGCCCGATTTTCGATTTTTAAATTCAGAGACATTTTAGACATTTTAGACATTTAAATTCAGAGACATTTTTCTACAGTTAATCTTTATTTTGATAGGATGAACTATTAAAAAAGTATTTTGCTTAATCTAATAATGTAAAGTAGCCGAGAAAAACAACAAATAATAATGAATAAACAAGAAACATTAGAATCATTGTAACTTAATTATTTGTGTAGGCATTTGTATGAGTTTTTTGCACGATTTTCATGTGGTGTTCAGTACTGATTAATTGATTTTCAATCCGTACGAAGAACGGGTATTCAGCTAGTTCTTATTAAAACTAATAGTAGTAATTCTTTAGCAAATTTTTCAGATTTAACTCTTAATGGAGATAGCAAAATTACACTTAAACTTTTTGACAAAAGAAATGATTTTAACTTTCAAATTAAAAAGAGCATTGATTTTAATTCTAATTAGTCAATAAGGTTTTTTCCAATCAGATTCATAGGCTTTACAGAAATAATTCAAACAAATAAGAGTTTCTAAAAGAAACTGCCAAATATAAGACATATTTAATTGATAGCCATTTTCCTAGTTCATTTCTTCAATTTCATTATAAATAACTTAGAACATTAATTTTTTATTATTTAATTTTTCTGTTTTCAGAATTAGCTCTGATTTATTTTTAAGGAAGGAACTAACTATGATAAGCTATTCCCAAAGAACTTTTATACTGGATGACCTTTAGGATGACCAGTATGACCTGCATGACCTTTTATACTGGATTAGTAAAAATTTTTAAGTAAACTTCTAAATAAATTCTAGTTTTTTTTAAAAAACTTTAATTATTTAACTTTATTTGTCCAGCATAATAAACAGTTTTTTTTATTTTTTACTGATACTGTTTTTTTTCTTTTGTAAGAATTGAATGGGCTTTGGTTTATGAACAGCCACCCCCGATGAATGCAGGTAATACGTGTAGACTTTAAGACTATGAAATGATGTATGAATGAAGGATAAAGTCTATAAACGGTTTTCTATCCATGCAGGCCGGCTCTGACTTATAAACAGTCACCCTATGAACGATGGGATGCCAATTACATGGTTTATTCCAAATTTAAGCTTGTTATTTAAACTACATTTTGAACTATTTTAAATGTCTTTTTTTATTTAAAAATTTAAATTCTTAAAATTAATTTTATTATTTTTATTTCTTATTTATTTTTTTATTTTATATCATTAATTAAATTATCTTCCAATTAAGGGTTTTGTAAAATAAATTTTCCAAATAATTTTTATAACTAGATTAATCTCATAGATGGTAGCACTGAACTGTTATTTACTTCATATTTTTCGGTACGATTTTAGCTATAAGCACAGTTTTTTATTCTTTTCTTCTTCGCGAAATTCTGTTAACTGTTAAATTAGCCTATCTATTTTTAAGACATTTTTCACGTTTGCTACACGTCAGTAAGTTTGTTTCCTGCTTTCTTTTATTTCATATTCATTTTCAACTGCATTTTTATTTTTTAGCGATATAGACACGTAATGAAGAGAAATTTTTATTTTTGTATAATTATTCTTCATTTAGAAATATCGCATTTATTGTAAGGGATGTGTCCTAATGAAGACTTTTACATTTTCCATTCATAATTTGAACTATCTTTGTGATGAATATAAAGATTTTTTTTTTGATACATTCCACAATCATGTTGTTACCGGAGATTTAGATATTATTGATAATATTAAACAATTTATGTCTTCAGGTTCTAAATTTAGACCGTCTTTTCCAACTTCTAAGAATAAGGTAATTTATATTTTTATTAATAATCTTGATTGTTCGCTTTATTCTGAAATTATCTTACTTGGTTTATTTTAAAATCTGTTCTTGGTTTATTTCAAAATTATCTTACACACATGATTTCCCAATTAAAGGTTTNAAAACAATAAGTTTTATTTATTGCGCATGAGCTGCAAGTAAATAGAACTCATAAAATAAGTTCAAAATGTGGACGAAAAAACAAGGGAAAAATTATAGAACAATGAAAGAAGGGGAAAAAAATAATAATAAAAATAACAAGAAATCGGAAGGAAAAAAATCCGAAAAAAAGGACAAAATTTTTAAAAAATCCGGAAAATCATGGAAAAGTTATATAAATTAACGAAGAATATAATAAATTTAACAATAAATTTCTTTGTTAATTTATATAATTTTTCCATGTGCAAAACCATTTCGGGCAAATCCGTGGCTGAAATTATGTGCAAAACAGGCAATTCATGTTTCTTTCTCTTTTTTATTTTATAATTTTTTTCTTAAATAAATATTTATTTTCAATAATTATCAATTGACAACTTCTTTAATTTATCCAGTTTAATATTACCTTGCACACATCCATTTCGGGCCCAACCTTGGTAACTAACAAATCTAACGCTCTTCAGTAATGCAGTAAGAACGCACTTTAATACAAAAATCCTCTAGTTACGCTTTTATCTCAATTTGCGCTGGTCCCGCAGTGGACTCATCGTTAAGATACGGTTCCCAGCAGATCACCGAAGTCAAGCATCACTGGCTACGGTCAGTGTGCGGGTGGGTGACCACTTGGATCAGTCTGCGTAGAGACCGAGGGTGTGCGGTATTGGTCCTCGTTAAACTGTGCTACCGTAAAGTGCTCGACTTCACGCGCAGGTCGTCGGGCTACCGAAGCGGGGGTGCCATCCCTTCCGCAGAGGATCAAAATTGTGATGGCATGTCTTCGGATCATCCTCCGGGATGTTTCCCAGACCGTCGCCAATAGCCCATTGTGCAGCTCTAGTGCGACGTAAAGTAACAACAACAACAATTTGCGCTGGTGTTTTCATTTTTTGCAATCTGGGAATCTTGTCACGAAAATATTTTAAATCATCAAAACTTTCCCGTACATGTAAGTTCATTTGAATTCGCTACTCGCTTTTCCGATTTCATATAACTTTTTATTCTTCTTTTTCTTTATATTTTATTTTCTGTTTTTACGTGATATTTTTACTTATTGTGTTCTATTTTATTTGTTGTAATTTTTCAATAAAATTTTTTGAGTGCTCCTCACACTATTGTATTGATATATTTTGCTTTGTCTATATTGATACAATATTAGAAAGCACTTTTTTGTGTGGATATAATCGTGTGAGCTGATGAAGAGATAATATATTTTATTTTCCGGATTTTTTAAAATTTTTGTCCTTTTTTTCGGAATTTTTTTTTCCTTCCGATTTCTTGTTATTTTTATTATTATTTTTTTTCCCTTCTTTCATTGTTGAGTAATTTTTCCCTTGTTTCCTCTACATTTTGAATATATATATATATATACAAGGAGGGATCAAATGAAAAGGTACGAAACGACGTAAAATCGTAACAGTTAAATATTTGCATTGTTCCGCCATGGGAGAACGTAGCGAGACATCTCGGGATGCAATTGGAGTCTCTGACTGGGATCGAAGCATGCGCGGGCTCCCGCATGCGCAGGAGAAAGCAGAAGCTCTTATCAAAAGTGGCGTCCAAATGATGCGGCAGTCCGTATGAGGAACAGAAACTCGAGCACAAAAAAACCAAACGATTATGCGTACTGTGAGACACTTCGATGCCTATGCAGGTCCATCAAGAGCAAAAGACCGGGACTGCTCACGGAGGGTGTGGTTCTGCTCCTTGATAACGCGCGTCCACACGTCTCCAGAGTCACACACATGGAACTGGCCAAGTTCAAGTGGGAGACGTTGAGCCATTCACCCTACAGTCCGGACATGTCGCCCTGCGATTTCCATGCGTTTTGTCCACTGAAGAAACACTTGAAAGGGAAGCGCTTCAACTCGGACGACGTACTCAAGGATGCTGTGAAGGACTTGGTCTCATCACGGCCACAGGAATTCTGTGAACAAGGAATCTTGTAGCTTGTTCATCAGTGGGATCGTTGTGCTCAGGCCTATGGTGTATATTTTGAATAAAGTCTACATTTGTACCCACCGTGTCGTTTCGTACCTTTTCATTTGATCACCCCTTGTATATT